>NW_027474570.1:0-36033 GCF_050947335.1 Megachile rotundata
ATAATATGAGTTAGATTGATAATAATAAGAGTGATGAGTATAGTAATTGTAGTTCTATCGATCATTTAAGCATAATATGGCTAATAATATGAGTTAGATTGATAATAATAAGAGTAATGAGTATAGTAATTGTCGTTCTATCGATCATATAAGCATAATAGGGCTAATAATATGAGTTAGATTGATAATACTAAGAGTAGTGAGTATAGTAATTCTCGTTCTATCGATCATATAAGCATAATATGGCTAATAATATGAGTTAGATTGATAATAATAAGAGTAATGAGTATAGTAATTGTAGTTCTATCGATCATATCGGCATAATATGGTTAATAATATGAGTTAGATTGATAATACTAAGAGTAGTGAGTATAGTAATTGTCGTTCTATCGATCATATAAGCATAATATGGCTAATAATATGAGTTAGATTGATAATAATAAGAGTAATAAGTAGAGTATTTGTCGTTCTATCGATCATGTAAGCATCATATGGCTAATAATACGAGTTAGATTGATAATAATAAGAGTAATAAGTATAGTAATTGTCGTTCTATCGATCATTTAAGCATAATATGGCTAATAATATGAGTTAGATTGATAATAATAACAGTAATAAGTATAGTAACTGTCGTTCTATCGATAATATAAGCATAATATGGCTAACAATATGAGTTAGATTGATAATACTAAAAGTAGTGAGTATAGTAATTGTCGTTCTATCGATCATATAAGCATAATATGGCTAATAATATGAGTTAGATTGATAATAATAAGAGTAATAAGTAGAGTATTTGTCGTTCTATCGATCATGTAAGCATAATATGGCTAATAATGCGAGTTAGATTGATAATAATAGGAGAAATAAGTATAGTAATTGTCGTTCTATCGATCATTTAAGCATAATATGGCTAATAATATGAGTTAGATTGATAATAATAAGAGTAATAAGTAGAGTATTTGTCGTTGTATCGATCATGTAAGCATAATATGGCTAATAATACGAGTTAGATTGATAATAATAAGAGTAATAAGTATAGTAATTGTCGTTCTATCGATCATTTAAGCATAATATGGCTAATAATATGAGTTAAATTGATAATAATAACAGTAATAAGTATAGTAATTGTCGTTCTATCGATAATATAAGCATAATATGGCTAATAATATGAGTTAGATTGATAATACTAAGAGTAGTGAGTATAGTAATTCTCGTTCTATCGATCACATAAGCATAATATGGCTAATAATATGAGTTAGATTGATAATAATAAGAGTAGTAAGTATAGTATTTGTCGTTCTATCGATCATATAAGCATAATATGGCTAATAATATGAGGTAGATTGATAATAATAAGAGTAATAAGTAGAGTATTTGTCGTTCTATCGATCATGTAAGCATAATATGGCTAATAATATGAGGTAGATTGATAATAATAAGAGTAATAAGTATAGTAATTGTCGTTCTATCGATCATTTAAGCATAATATGGGTAATAATATGAGTCAGATTGATAATAATAACAGTAATAAGTATAGTAATTGTCGTTCTATCGATAATATAAGCATAATATGGCTAATAATATGAGTTAGATTGATAATAATAAGAGTAATAAGTATAGTATTTGTCGTTCTATCGATCATGTAAGCATAATATGGCTAATAATGCGAGTTAGATTGATAATAATAAGAGAAATAAGTACAGTAATTGTCGTTCTATCGATCATTTAAGCATAATATGGCTAATAATATGAGTTAGATTGAAAATAATAAGAGTAATAAGTATAGTATTTGTCGTTCTATCGATCATATAAGCATAATATGGCTAATAATATGAAGTAGATTGATAATAATAAGAGTAATAAGTAGAGTATTTGTCGTTCTATCGATCATGTAAGCATCATATGGCTAATAATACGAGTTAGATTGATAATAATAAGAGTAATAAGTATAGTAATTGTCGTTCTATCGATCATTTAAGCATAATATGGCTAATAATATGAGTTAGATTGATAATAATAACAGTAATAAGTATAGTAATTGTCGTTCTATCGATAATATAAGCATAATATGGCTAACAGTATGAGTTAGATTGATAATACTAAGAGTAGTGAGTATAGTAATTGTCGTTCTATCGATCATGTAAGCATAATATGGCTAATAATATGAGTTAGATTGATAATAATAAGAGTAATAAGTAGAGTATTCGTCGTTCTATCGATCATGTAAGCATAATATGGCTAATAATTCGAGTTAGATTGATAATAATAAGAGAAATAAGTATAGTAATTGTCGTTCTATCGATCATTTAAGCATAATATGGCTAATAATATGAGTTAGATTGATAATAATAAGAGTAGTAAGTATAGTATTTGTCGTTCTATCGATCATATAAGCATAATATGGCTAATAATATGAGGTAGATTGATAATAATAAGAGTAATAAGTATAGTAATTGTCGTTCTATCGATCATTTAAGCATAATATGGGTAATAATATGAGTCAGATTGATAATAATAACAGTAATAAGTATAGTAATTGTCGTTCTATCGATAATATAAGCATAATATGGCTAATAATATGAGTTAGATTGATAATACTAAGAGTAGTGAGTATAGTAATTGTCGTTCTATCGATCATATAAGCATCATATGGCTAATAATACGAGTTAGATTGATAATAATAAGAGTAATAAGTATAGTAATTGTCGTTCTATCGATCATTTAAGCATAATATGGCTAATAATATGAGTTAGGTTGATAATAATAACACTAATAAGTATAGTAATTGTCGTTCTATCGATAATATAAGCATAATATGGCTAATAATATGAGTTAGAGTTATAATACTAAGAGTACTGAGTATAGTAATTCTCATTCTATCGATCATATAAGCATAATATGGCTAATAATATGAGTTAGATTGATAATAATAACAGTAATAAGTATAGTAATTGTCGTTCTATCGATAATATAAGCATAATATGGCTAACAATATGAGTTAGATTGATAATACTAAGAGTAGTGAGTATAGTAATTGTCGTTCTATCGATCATGTAAGCATAATATGGCTAATAATATGAGTTAGATTGATAATAATAAGAGTAATAAGTAGAGTATTTGTCGTTCTATCGATCATGTAAGCATAATATGGCTAATAATATGAGTTAGATTGATAATAATAAGAGTAGTAAGTATAGTATTTGTAGTTCTATCGATCATATACGCATAATATGGCTAATAATATGAAGTAGATTGATAATAATAAGAGTAATAAGTAGAGTATTTGTCGTTCTATCGATCATGTAAGCATCATATGGCTAATAATACGAGTTAGATTGATAATAATAAGAGTAATAAGTATAGTAATTGTCGTTCTATCGATCATTTAAGCATAATATGGCTAATAATATGAGTTAGATTGATAATAATAACAGTAATAAGTATAGTAATTGTCGTTCTATCGATAATATAAGCATAATATGGCTAACAGTATGAGTTAGATTGATAATACTATGAGTAGTGAGTATAGTAATTGTCGTTCTATCGATCATGTAAGCATAATATGGCTAATAATATGAGTTAGATTGATAATAATAAGAGTAATAACTACAGGAATTGTCGTTCTCTCGATCATATAAGCATAATATGGCTAATAATATGAGTTAGAGTGATAATACTGAGAGTAGTGAGTATATTAATTCTCATTCTATCGATCATATAAGCATAATATGGCTAATAATATGAGTTAGATTGATAATAATAACAGTAATAAGTATAGTAATTGTCGTTCTATCGATAATATAAGCATAATATGGCTAATAATATGAGTTAGATTGATAATAATAAGAGTAATAAGTATAGTATTTGTCGTTCTATCGATCATATAAGCATAATATGGCTAATAATACGAGTTAGATTGATAATAATAAGAGTAATAAGTATAGTAATTGTCGTTCTATCGATAATATAAGCATAATATGGCTAATAATATGAGTTAGATTGATAATACTAAGAGTAGTGAGTATTGTAATTCTCGTTCTATCGATCATATAAGCATAATATGGCTAATAATATGAGTTAGATTGATAATAATAAGAGTAATGGGTATAGTAATTGTAGTTCTATCGATCATTTAAGCATAATATGGCTAATAATATGAGTTAGATTGATAATAATAACAGTAATAAGTATAGTAATTGTCGTTCTATCGATAATATAACCATAATATGGCTAATAATATGAGTTAGATTGATAATAATAAGAGTAATAAGTATAGTATTTGTCGTTCTATCGATCATATAAGCATAATATGGCTAATAATACGAGTTAGGTTGATAATAATAAGAGTAATAAGTATAGTAATTGTCGTTCTATCGATCATTTAAGCATAATATGGCTAATAATATGAGTTAGATTGATAATAATAAGAGTAATAAGTAGAGTATTTGTCGTTCTATCGATCATGTAAGCATAATATGGCTAATAATGCGAGTTAGATTGATAATAATAAGAGAAATAAGTATAGTAATTGTCGTTCTATCGATCATTTAAGCATAATATGGCTAATAATATGAGTTAGATTGATAATAATAAGAGTAGTAAGTATAGTATTTGTCGTTCTATCGATCATATAAGCATAATATGGCTAATAATATGAGGTAGATTGATAATAATAAGAGTAATAAGTATAGTAATTGTCGTTCTATCGATCATTTAAGCATAATATGGGTAATAATATGAGTCAGATTGATAATAATAACAGTAATAAGTATAGTAATTGTCGTTCTATCGATAATATAAGCATAATATGGCTAATAATATGAGTTAGATTGATAATAATAAGAGTAATAAGTATAGTATTTGTCGTTCTATCGATCATGTAAGCATAATATGGCTAATAATGCGAGTTAGATTGATAATAATAAGAGAAATAAGTATAGTAATTGTCGTTCTATCGATCATTTAAGCATAATATGGCTAATAATATGAGTTAGATTGATAATAATAAGAGTAGTAAGTATAGTATTTGTCGTTCTATCGATCATATAAGCATAATATGGCTAATAATATGAGGTAGATTGATAATAATAAGAGTAATAAGTATAGTAATTGTCGTTCTATCGATCATTTAAGCATAATATGGGTAATAATATGAGTCAGATTGATAATAATAACAGTAATAAGTATAGTAATTGTCGTTCTATCGATCATATAAGCATAATAAGGCTAATAATATGAGGTAGAGTGATAATACTAAGCGTAGTGAGTATAGTAATTCTCATTCTATCGATCATATAAGCATAATATGGCTAATAATATGAGTTAGATTGATAATAATAAGAGTAATGGGTATAGTAATTGTAGTTCTATCGATCATATCTGCATAATATGGTTAATAATATGAGTTAGATTCATAATAATAAGAGTAATAAGTATAGTAATTGTCGTTCTATCGATCATATAAGCATAATATGGCTAATAATATGAGTTAGATTGATAATAATAAGAGTAATGGGTATAGTAATTGTAGTTCTATCGATCATTTAAGCATAATATGGCTAATAATATGAGTTAGATTGATAATAATAAGCGTAATAAGTATAGTAATTGTCGTTCTATCGATCATTTAAGCATAATATGGCTAATAATATGAGTTAGATTGATAATAATAAGAGTAATAACTACAGGAATTGTCGTTCTCTCGATCATATAAGCATAATATGGCTAATAATATGAGTTAGAGTGATAATACTGAGAGTAGTGAGTATATTAATTCTCATTCTATCGATCATATAAGCATAATATGGCTAATAATATGAGTTAGATTGATAATAATAACAGTAATAAGTATAGTAATTGTCGTTCTATCGATCATGTAAGCATAATATGGCTAATAATGCGAGTTAGATTGATAATAATAAGAGTAATGGGTATAGTAATTGTAGTGCTATCGATCATTTAAGCATAATATGGCTAATAATATGAGTTAGATTGATAATAATAAGAGTAATAAGTAGAGTATTTGTCGTTGTATCGATCATGTAAGCATAATATGGCTAATAATACGAGTTAGATTGATAATAATAAGAGTAATAAGTATAGTAATTGTCGTTCTATCGATCATTTAAGCATAATATGGCTAATAATATGAGTTAAATTGATAATAATAACAGTAATAAGTATAGTAATTGTCGTTCTATCGATAATATAAGCATAATATGGCTAATAATATGAGTTAGATTGATAATACTAAGAGTAGTGAGTATAGTAATTCTCGTTCTATCGATCACATAAGCATAATATGGCTAATAATATGAGTTAGATTGATAATAATAAGAGTAGTAAGTATAGTATTTGTCGTTCTATCGATCATATAAGCATAATATGGCTAATAATATGAGGTAGATTGATAATAATAAGAGTAATAAGTAGAGTATTTGTCGTTCTATCGATCATGTAAGCATCATATGGCTAATAATACGAGTTAGATTGATAATAATAGAGTAATAAGTATAGTAATTGTCGTTCTATCGATCATTTAAGCATAATATGGCTAATAATATGAGTTAGATTGATAATAATAAGAGTAGTAAGTATAGTATTTGTCGTTCTATCGATCATATAAGCATAATATGGCTAATAATATGAGGTAGATTGATAATAATAAGAGTAATAAGTATAGTAATTGTCGTTCTATCGATCATTTAAGCATAATATGGGTAATAATATGAGTCAGATTGATAATAATAACAGTAATAAGTATAGTAATTGTCGTTCTATCGATAATATAAGCATAATATGGCTAATAATATGAGTTAGATTGATAATAATAAGAGTAATATGTATAGTATTTGTCGTTCTATCGATCATGTAAGCATAATATGGCTAATAATGCGAGTTAGATTGATAATAATAAGAGAAATAAGTATAGTAATTGTCGTTCTATCGATCATTTAAGCATAATATGGCTAATAATATGAGTTAGATTGATAATAATAACACTAATAAGTATAGTAATTGTCGTTCTATCGATAATATAAGCATAATATGGCTAATAATATGAGTTAGAGTTATAATACTAAGAGTACTGAGTATAGTAATTCTCATTCTATCGATCATATAAGCATAATATGGCTAATAATATGAGTTAGATTGATAATAATAACAGTAATAAGTATAGTAATTGTCGTTCTATCGATAATATAAGCATAATATGGCTAACAATATGAGTTAGATTGATAATACTAAGAGTAGTGAGTATAGTAATTGTCGTTCTATCGATCATGTAAGCATAATATGGCTAATAATATGAGTTAGATTGATAATAATAAGAGTAATAAGTAGAGTATTTGTCGTTCTATCGATCATGTAAGCATAATATGGCTAATAATATGAGTTAGATTGATAATAATAAGAGTAGTAAGTATAGTATTTGTCGTTCTATCGATCATATAAGCATAATATGGCTAATAATATGAAGTAGATTGATAATAATAAGAGTAATAAGTAGAGTATTTGTCGTTCTATCGATCATGTAAGCATCATATGGCTAATAATACGAGTTAGATTGATAATAATAAGAGTAATAAGTATAGTAATTGTCGTTCTATCGATCATTTAAGCATAATATGGCTAATAATATGAGTTAGATTGATAATAATAACAGTAATAAGTATAGTAATTGTCGTTCTATCGATAATATAAGCATAATATGGCTAACAGTATGAGTTAGATTGATAATACTAAGAGTAGTGAGTATAGTAATTGTCGTTCTATCGATCATGTAAGCATAATATGGCTAATAATATGAGTTAGATTGATAATAATAAGAGTAATAACTACAGGAATTGTCGTTCTCTCGATCATATAAGCATAATATGGCTAATAATATGAGTTAGAGTGATAATACTGAGAGTAGTGAGTATATTAATTCTCATTCTATCGATCATATAAGCATAATATGGCTAATAATATGAGTTAGATTGATAATAATAACAGTAATAAGTATAGTAATTGTCGTTCTATCGATAATATAAGCATAATATGGCTAATAATATGAGTTAGATTGATAATAATAAGAGTAATAAGTATAGTATTTGTCGTTCTATCGATCATATAAGCATAATATGGCTAATAATACGAGTTAGATTGATAATAATAAGAGTAATAAGTATAGTAATTATCGTTCTATCGATAATATAAGCATAATATGGCTAATAATATGAGTTAGATTGATAATACTAAGAGTAATAAGTATAGTAATTGTCGTTCTATCGATAATATAAGCATAATATGGCTAATAATATGAGTTAGGTTGATAATACTAAGAGTAGTGAGTATTGTAATTCTCGTTCTATCGATTATATAAGCATAATATGGCTAATAATATGAGTTAGATTGATAATAATAAGAGTAATGGGTATAGTAATTGTAGTTCTATCGATCATTTAAGCATAATATGGCTAATAATATGAGTTAGATTGATAATAATAACAGTAATAAGTATAGTAATTGTCGTTCTATCGATAATATAACCATAATATGGCTAATAATACGAGTTAGGTTCATAATAATAAGAGTAATAAGTATAGTAATTGTCGTTCTATCGATCATTTAAGCATAATATGGCTAATAATATGAGTTAGATTGATAATAATAAGAGTAATAAGTAGAGTATTTGTCGTTCTATCGATCATGTAAGCATAATATGGCTAATAATGCGAGTTAGATTGATAATAATAAGAGAAATAAGTATAGTAATTGTCGTTCTATCGATCATTTAAGCATAATATGGCTAATAATATGAGTTAGATTGATAATAATAAGAGTAGTAAGTATAGTATTTGTCGTTCTATCGATCATATAAGCATAATATGGCTAATAATATGAGGTAGATTGATAATAATACGAGTAATAAGTATAGTAATTGTCGTTCTATCGATCATTTAAGCATAATATGGGTAATAATATGAGTCAGATTGATAATAATAACAGTAATAAGTATAGTAATTGTCGTTCTATCGATAATATAAGCATAATATGGCTAATAATATGAGTTAGATTGATAATAATAAGAGTAATAAGTATAGTATTTGTCGTTCTATCGATCATGTAAGCATAATATGGCTAATAATGCGAGTTAGATTGATAATAATAAGAGAAATAAGTATAGTAATTGTCGTTCTATCGATCATTTAAGCATAATATGGCTAATAATATGAGTTAGATTGATAATAATAAGAGTAGTAAGTATAGTATTTGTCGTTCTATCGATCATATAAGCATAATATGGCTAATAATATGAGGTAGATTGATAATAATAAGAGTAATAAGTATAGTAATTGTCGTTCTATCGATCATTTAAGCATAATATGGGTAATAATATGAGTCAGATTGATAATAATAACAGTAATATGTATAGTAATTGTCGTTCTATCG
Source organism: Megachile rotundata (assembly GCF_050947335.1). NCBI lineage: Eukaryota > Metazoa > Arthropoda > Insecta > Hymenoptera > Megachilidae > Megachile > Megachile rotundata. The sequence continues at coordinate 9,439 of NW_027474570.1, forward strand.
ATCATATAAGCATAATAAGGCTAATAATATGAGGTAGAGTGATAATAATAAGAGTAATAAGTATAGTATTTGTCGTTCTATCGATCATGTAAGCATAATATGGCTAATAATGCGAGTTAGATTGATAATAATAAGAGAAATAAGTATAGTAATTGTCGTTCTATCGATCATTTAAGCATAATATGGCTAATAATATGAGTTAGATTGATAATAATAAGAGTAGTAAGTATAGTATTTGTCGTTCTATCGATCATATAAGCATAATATGGCTAATAATATGAGTTAGATTGATAATAATAAGAGTAATAAGTATAGTAATTGTCGTTCTATCGATCATTTAAGCATAATATGGGTAATAATATGAGTCAGATTGATAATAATAACAGTAATAAGTACAGTAATTGTCGTTCTATCGATCATATAAGCATAATATGGCTAATAATACGAGTTAGATTGATAATAATAAGAGTAGTGAGTACAGTAATTCTCGTTCTATCGATCATATAAGCATAATATGGCTAATAATATGAGTTAGATTGATAATACTAAGAGTAGTGAGTATAGTAATTCTCGTTCTATCGATCATGTAAGCATAATATGGCTAATAATGCGAGTTAGATTGATAATAATAAGAGAAGTAAGTATAGTAATTGTCGTTCTATCGATCATATAAGCATAATATGGCTAATAATATGAGTTAGATTGATAATACTAAGAGTAGTGAGTATAGTAATTCTCGTTCTATCGATCATATAAGCATAATATGGCTAATAATATGAGTTAGATTGATAATAATAAGAGTAATGAGTATAGTAATTGTAGTTCTATCGATCATATCGGCATAATATGGTTAATAATATGGGTTAGATTCATAATAATAAGAGCAATAAGTATAGTAATTGTCGTTCTATCGATCATATAAGCATAATCTGGCTAATAATATGAGTTAGATTGATAATAATAAGAGTAGTAAGTATAGTAATTCTCGTTCTCTCGATCATATAAGCATAATATGGCTAATAATATGAGTTAGAGTGATAATACTAAGAGTAGTGAGTATAGTAATTCTCATTCTATCGATCATATAAGCATAATATGGCTAATAATATGAGTTAGATTGATAGTAATAACAGTAATAAGTATAGTAATTGTCGTCCTATCGATAATATAAGCACAATATGGCTAATAATATGAGTTAGATTGATAATACTAAGAGTAGTGAGTATAGTAATTGTCGTTCTATCGATCATATAAGCACAATATGGCTAATAATATGAGTTATATTGATAATAATAAGAGTAATAAGTAGAGTATTTGTCGTTCTATCGATCATGTAAGCATCATATGGCTAATAATACGAGTTAGATTGATAATAATAAGAGTAATAAGTATAGTAATTGTCGTTCTATCGATCATTTAAGCATAATATGGCAAACAGTATGAGTTAGGTTGATAATAATAACAGTAATAAGTATAGTAATTGTCGTTCTATCGATAATATAAGCATAATATGGCTAACAATATGAGTTAGATTGATAATAATAAGAGTAGTAAGTATAGTATTTGTCGTTCTATCGATCATATAAGCATAATATGGCTAATAATATGAGGTAGATTGATAATAATAAGAGTAATAAGTATAGTAATTGTCGTTCTATCGATCATTTAAGCATAATATGGGTAATAATATGAGTTAGATTGATAATAATAAGAGTAATAAGTAGAGTATTTGTCGTTCTATCGATCATGTAAGCATAATATGGCTAATAATGCGAGTTAGATTGATAATAATAAGAGAAATAAGTATAGTAATTGTCGTTCTATCGATCATTTAAGCATAATATGGCTAATAATATGAGTTAGATTGATAATAATAAGAGTAGTAAGTATAGTATTTGTCGTTCTATCGATCATATAAGCATAATATGGCTAATAATATGAGGTAGATTGATAATAATAAGAGTAATAAGTATAGTAATTGTCGTTCTATCGATCATTTAAGCATAATATGGGTAATAATATGAGTCAGATTGATAATAATAACAGTAATAAGTATAGTAATTGTCGTTCTATCGATCATTTAAGCATAATATGGCTAATAATATGAGTTAGATTGATAATAATAACACTAATAAGTATAGTAATTGTCGTTCTATCGATAATATAAGCATAATATGGCTAATAATATGAGTTAGAGTGATAATACTAAGAGTACTGAGTATAGTAATTCTCATTCTATCGATCATATAAGCATAATATAGCTAATAATATGAGTTAGATTGATAATAATAACAGTAATAAGTATAGTAATTGTCGTTCTATCGATAATATAAGCATAATATGGCTAACAATATGAGTTAGATTGATAATACTAAGAGTAGTGAGTATAGTAATTGTCGTTCTATCGATTATGTAAGCATAATATGGCTAATAATATGAGTTAGATTGATAATAATATGAGTAATAAGTAGAGTATTTGTCGTTCTATCGATCATGTAAGCATAATATGGCTAATAATATGAGTTAGATTGATAGTAATAAGAGTAATAAGTATAGTATTTGTCGTTCTATCGATCATGTAAGCATAATATGGCTAATAATGCGAGTTAGATTGATAATAATAAGAGAAATAAGTATAGTAATTGTCGTTCTATCGATCATTTAAGCATAATATGGCTAATAATATGAGTTAGATTGATAATAATAAGAGTAGTAAGTATAGTATTTGTCGTTCTATCGATCATATAAGCATAATATGGCTAATAATATGAGGTAGATTGATAATAATAAGAGTAATATGTAGAGTATTTGTCGTTCTATCGATCATGTAAGCATCATATGGCTAATAATACGAGTTAGATTGATAATAATAAGAGTAATAAGTATAGTAATTGTCGTTCTATCGATCATTTAAGCATAATATGGCTAATAATATGAGTTAGATTGATAATAATAACACTAATAAGTATAGTAATTGTCGTTCTATCGATAATATAAGCATAATATGGCTAATAATATGAGTTAGAGTGATAATACTAAGAGTACTGAGTATAGTAATTCTCATTCTATGGATCATATAAGCATAATATGGCTAATAATATGAGTTAGATTGATAATAATAACAGTAATAAGTATAGTAATTGTCGTTCTATCGATAATATTAGCATAATATGGCTAACAATATGAGTTAGATTGATAATACTAAGAGTAGTGTGTATAGTAATTGTCGTTCTATCGATCATGTAAGCATAATATGACTAATAATATGAGTTAGATTGATAATAATAAGAGTAATAAGTAGAGTATTTGTCGTTCTATCGATCATGTAAGCATAATATGGCTAATAATGCGAGTTAGATTGATAATAATAAGAGAAATAAGTATAGTAATTGTCGTTCTATCGATCATTTAAGCATAATATGGCTAATAATATGAGTTAGATTGATAATAATAAGAGTAGTAAGTATAGTATTTGTCGTTCTATCGATCATATAAGCATAATATGGCTAATAATATGAGGTAGATTGATAATAATAAGAGTAATAAGTATAGTAATTGTCGTTCTATCGATCATTTAAGCATAATATGGGTAATAATATGAGTCAGATTGATAATAATAACAGTAATAAGTATAGTAATTGTCGTTCTATCGATCATTTAAGCATAATATGGCTAATAATATGAGTTAGATTGATAATAATAACACTAATAAGTATAGTAATTGTCGTTCTATCGATAATATAAGCATAATATGGCTAATAATATGAGTTAGAGTGATAATACTAAGAGTACTGAGTATAGTAATTCTCATTCTATCGATCATATAAGCATAATATAGCTAATAATATGAGTTAGATTGATAATAATAACAGTAATAAGTATAGTAATTGTCGTTCTATCGATAATATAAGCATAATATGGCTAACAATATGAGTTAGATTGATAATACTAAGAGTAGTGAGTATAGTAATTGTCGTTCTATCGATTATGTAAGCATAATATGGCTAATAATATGAGTTAGATTGATAATAATAAGAGTAATAAGTAGAGTATTTGTCGTTCTATCGATCATGTAAGCATAATATGGCTAATAATGCGAGTTAGGTTGATAATAATAAGAGAAATAAGTACAGTAATTGTCGTTCTATCGATCATTTAAGCATAATATGGCTAATAATATGAGTTAGATTGATAATAATAAGAGTAGTAAGTATAGTATTTGTCGTTCTATCGATCATATAAGCATAATATGGCTAATAATATGAGGTAGATTGATAATAATAAGAGTAATAAGTATAGTAATTGTCGTTCTATCGATCATTTAAGCATAATATGGGTAATAATATGAGTCAGATTGATAATAATAACAGTAATAAGTATAGTAATTGTCGTTCTATCGATAATATAAGCATAATATGGCTAATAATATGAGTTAGATTGATAATAATAAGAGTAATAAGTATAGTATTTGTCGTTCTATCGATCATGTAAGCATAATATGGCTAATAATGCGAGTTAGATTGATAATAATAAGAGAAATAAGTATAGTAATTGTCGTTCTATCGATCATTTAAGCATAATATGGCTAATAATATGAGTTAGATTGATAATAATAAGAGTAGTAAGTATAGTATTTGTCGTTCTATCGATCATATAAGCATAATATGGCTAATAATATGAGGTAGATTGATAATAATAAGAGTAATATGTAGAGTATTTGTCGTTCTATCGATCATGTAAGCATCATATGGCTAATAATACGAGTTAGATTGATAATAATAAGAGTAATAAGTATAGTAATTGTCGTTCTATCGATCATTTAAGCATAATATGGCTAATAATATGAGTTAGATTGATAATAATAACACTAATAAGTATAGTAATTGTCGTTCTATCGATAATATAAGCATAATATGGCTAATAATATGAGTTAGAGTGATAATACTAAGAGTACTGAGTATAGTAATTCTCATTCTATGGATCATATAAGCATAATATGGCTAATAATATGAGTTAGATTGATAATAATAACAGTAATAAGTATAGTAATTGTCGTTCTATCGATAATATTAGCATAATATGGCTAACAATATGAGTTAGATTGATAATACTAAGAGTAGTGTGTATAGTAATTGTCGTTCTATCGATCATGTAAGCATAATATGACTAATAATATGAGTTAGATTGATAATAATAAGAGTAATAAGTAGAGTATTTGTCGTTCTATCGATCATGTAAGCATAATATGGCTAATAATGCGAGTTAGATTGATAATAATAAGAGAAATAAGTATAGTAATTGTCGTTCTATCGATCATTTAAGCATAATATGGCTAATAATATGAGTTAGATTGATAATAATAAGAGTAGTAAGTATAGTATTTGTCGTTCTATCGATCATATAAGCATAATATGGCTAATAATATGAGGTAGATTGATAATAATAAGAGTAATAAGTATAGTAATTGTCGTTCTATCGATCATTTAAGCATAATATGGGCAATAATATGAGTCAGATTGATAATAATAACAGTAATAAGTATAGTAATTGTCGTTCTATCGATCATTTAAGCATAATATGGCTAATAATATGAGTTAGATTGATAATAATAACACTAATAAGTATAGTAATTGTCGTTCTATCGATAATATAAGCATAATATGGCTAATAATATGAGTTAGAGTGATAATACTAAGAGTACTGAGTATAGTAATTCTCATTCTATCGATCATATAAGCATAATATAGCTAATAATATGAGTTAGATTGATAATAATAACAGTAATAAGTATAGTAATTGTCGTTCTATCGATCATATAAGCATAATATGGCTAACAATATGAGTTAGATTGATAATACTAAGAGTAGTGAGTATAGTAATTGTCGTTCTATCGATCATTTAAGCATAATATGGGTAATAATATGAGTCAGATTGATAATAATAACAGTAATAAGTATAGTAATTGTCGTTCTATCGATAATATAAGCATAATATGGCTAATAATATGAGTTAGATTGATAATAATAAGAGTAATAAGTATAGTATTTGTCGTTCTATCGATCATGTAAGCATAATATGGCTAATAATGCGAGATAGATTGATAATAATAAGAGAAATAAGTATAGTAATTGTCGTTCTATCGATCATTTAAGCATAATATGGCTAATAATATGAGTTAGATTGATAATAATAAGAGTAGTAAGTATAGTATTTGTCGTTCTATCGATCATATAAGCATAATATGGCTAATAATATGAGGTAGATTGATAATAATAAGAGTAATATGTAGAGTATTTGTCGTTCTATCGATCATGTAAGCATCATATGGCTAATAATACGAGTTAGATTGATAATAATAAGAGTAATAAGTATAGTAATTGTCGTTCTATCGATCATTTAAGCATAATATGGCTAATAATATGAGTTAGATTGATAATAATAACACTAATAAGTATAGTAATTGTCGTTCTATCGATAATATAAGCATAATATGGCTAATAATATGAGTTAGAGTGATAATACTAAGAGTACTGAGTATAGTAATTCTCATTCTATGGATCATATAAGCATAATATGGCTAATAATATGAGTTAGATTGATAATAATAACAGTAATAAGTATAGTAATTGTCGTTCTATCGATAATATTAGCATAATATGGCTAACAATATGAGTTAGATTGATAATACTAAGAGTAGTGTGTATAGTAATTGTCGTTCTATCGATCATGTAAGCATAATATGACTAATAATATGAGTTAGATTGATAATAATAAGAGTAATAAGTAGAGTATTTGTCGTTCTATCGATCATGTAAGCATAATATGGCTAATAATGCGAGTTAGATTGATAATAATAAGAGAAATAAGTATAGTAATTGTAGTTCTATCGATCATTTAAGCATAATATGGCTAATAATATGAGTTAGATTGATAATAATAAGAGTAGTAAGTATAGTATTTGTCGTTCTATCGATCATATAAGCATAATATGGCTAATAATATGAGGTAGATTGATAATAATAAGAGTAATAAGTATAGTAATTGTCGTTCTATCGATCATTTAAGCATAATATGGGTAATAATATGAGTCAGATTGATAATAATAACAGTAATAAGTATAGTAATTGTCGTTCTATCGATCATATAAGCATAATAAGGCTAATAATATGAGGTAGAGTGATAATACTAAGAGTAGTGAGTATAGTAATTCACATTCTGTCGATCATATAAGCATAATATGGCTAATAATATGAGTTAGATTGATAATAATAAGAGTAATGGGTATAGTAATTGTAGTTCTATCGATCATTTAAGCATAATATGGCTAATAATATGAGTTAGATTGATAATAATAACAGTAATAAGTATAGTAATTGTCGTTCTATCGATAATATAACCATAATATGGCTAATAATATGAGTTAGATTGATAATAATAAGAGTAATAAGTATAGTATTTGTCGTTCTATCGATCATATAAGCATAATATGGCTAATAATACGAGTTAGGTTGATAATAATAAGAGTAATAAGTATAGTAATTGTCGTTCTATCGATCATTTAAGCATAATATGGCTAATAATATGAGTTAGATTGATAATAATAACAGTAATAAGTATAGTAATTGTCGTTCTATCGATAATATAAGCATAATATGGCTAATAATATGAGTTAGATTGATAATACTAAGAGTAGTGAGTATAGTAATTCTCGTTCTATCGATCATATAAGCATAATATGGCTAATAATATGAGTTAGATTGATAATAATAAGAGTAATAAGTAGAGTATTTGTCGTTCTATCGATCATGTAAGCATCATATGGCTAATAATACGAGTTAGATTGATAATAATAAGAGTAATAAGTATAGTAATTGTCGTTCTATCGATCATTTAAGCATAATATGGCTAATAATATGAGTTAGATTGATAATAATAACACTAATAAGTATAGTAATCGTCGTTCTATCGATAATATAAGCATAATATGGCTAATAATATGAGTTAGAGTGATAATACTAAGAGTACTGAGTATAGTAATTCTCATTCTATCGATCATATAAGCATAATATGGCTAATAATATGAGTTAGATTGATAATAATAACAGTAATAAGTATAGTAATTGTCGTTCTATCGATAATATAAGCATAATATGGCTAACAATATGAGTTAGATTGATAATACTAAGAGTAGTGAGTAGAGTAATTGTCGTTCTATCGATCATGTAAGCATAATATGGCTAATAATATGAGTTAGATTGATAATAATAAGAGTAATAAGTAGAGTATTTGTCGTTCTATCGATCATGTAAGCATAATATGGCTAATAATGCGAGTTAGATTGATAATAATAAGAGAAATAAGTATAGTAATTGTCGTTCTATCGATCATTTAAGCATAATATGGCTAATAATATGAGTTAGATTGATAATAATAAGAGTAGTAAGTATAGTATTTGTCGTTCTATCGATCATATAAGCATAATATGGCTAATAATATGAGGTAGATTGATAATAATAAGAGTAATAAGTATAGTAATTGTCGTTCTATCGATCATTTAAGCATAATATGGGTAATAATATGAGTCAGATTGATAATAATAACAGTAATAAGTATAGTAATTGTCGTTCTATCGATAATATAAGCATAATATGGCTAATAATATGAGTTAGATTGATAATAATAAGAGTAATAAGTATAGTATTTGAAGTTCTATCGATAATATAAGCATAATATGGCTAATAATATGAGTTAGATTGATAATAATAAGAGTAATAAGTATAGTATTTGAAGTTCTATCGATCATGTAAGCATAATATGGCTAATAATGCGAGTTAGATTGATAATAATAAGAGAAATAAGTATAGTAATTGTCGTTCTATCGATCATTTAAGCATGATATGGCTAATAATATGAGTTAGATTGATAATAATAACAGTAATAAGTATAGTAATTGTCGTTCTATCGATAATATAAGCATAATATGGCTAACAGTATGAGTTGGATTGATAATACTAAGAGTAGTGAGTATAGTAATTGTCGTTCTATCGATAATATAAGCATAATATGACTAATAATATGAGTTAGATTGATAATACTAAGAGTAGTGAGTATTGTAATTCTCGTTCTATCGATCATATAAGCATAATATGGCTAATAATATGAGTTAGATTGATAATAATAAGAGTAATGGGTATAGTAATTGTAGTTCTATCGATCATTTAAGCATAATATGGCTAATAATATGAGTTAGATTGATAATAATAACAGTAATAAGTATAGTAATTGTCGTTCTATCGATAATATAACCATAATATGGCTAATAATATGAGTTAGATTGATAATAATAAGAGTAATAAGTATAGTATTTGTCGTTCTATCGATCATATAAGCATCATATGGCTAATAATACGAGTTAGATTGATAATAATAAGAGTAATAAGTATAGTAATTGTCGTTCTATAGATCATTTAAGCATAATATGGCTAATAATATGAGTTAGATTGATAATAATAACACTAATAAGTATAGTAATTGTCGTTCTATCGATAATATAAGCATAATATGGCTAATAATATGAGTTATAGTTATAATACTAAAAGTACTGAGTATAGTAATTCTCATTCTATCGATCATATAAGCATAATATGGCTAATAATATGAGTTAGATTGATAATAATAACAGTAATAAGTATAGTAATTGTCGTTCTATCGATAATATAAGCATAATATGGCTAACAATATGAGTTAGATTGATAATACTAAGAGTAGTGAGTATAGTAATTGTCGTTCTATCGATCATGTAAGCATAATATGGCTAATAATATGAGTTAGATTGATAATAATAAGAGTAATAAGTAGAGTATTTGTCGTTCTATCGATCATGTAAGCATAATATGGCTAATAATGCGAGTTAGATTGATAATAATAAGAGAAATAAGTATAGTAATTGTCGTTCTATCGATCATTTAAGCATAATATGGCTAATAATATGAGTTAGATTGATAATAATAAGAGTAGTAAGTATAGTATTTGTCGTTCTATCGATCATATAAGCATAATATGGCTAATAATATGAGGTAGATTGATAATAATAAGAGTAATAAGTATAGTAATTGTCGTTCTATCGATAATATAAGCATAATATGGCTAATAATATGAGTTAGATTGATAATAATAAGAGTAATAAGTATAGTATTTGTCGTTCTATCGATCATGTAAGCATAATATGGCTAATAATGCGAGTTAGATTGATAATAATAAGAGAAATAAGTATAGTAATTGTCGTTCTATCGATCATTTAAGCATAATATGGCTAATAATATGAGTTAGATTGATAATAATAAGAGTAGTAAGTATAGTATTTGTCGTTCTATCGATCATATAAGCATAATATGGCTAATAATATGAGGTAGATTGATAATAATAAGAGTAATAAGTAGAGTATTTGTCGTTCTATCGATCATGTAAGCATCATATGGCTAATAATACGAGTTAGATTGATAATAATAAGAGTAATAAGTATAGTAATTGTCGTTCTATCGATCATTTAAGCATAATATGGCTAATAATATGAGTTAGATTGATAATAATAACACTAATAAGTATAGTAATTGTCGTTCTATCGATAATATAAGCATAATATGGCTAATAATATGAGTTAGAGTGATAATACTAAGAGTACTGAGTATAGTAATTCTCATTCTATCGATCATATAAGCATAATATGGCTAATAATATGAGTTAGATTGATAATAATAACAGTAATAAGTATAGTAATTGTCGTTCTATCGATAATATAAGCATAATATGGCTAACAATATGAGTTAGATTGATAATACTAAGAGTAGTGTGTATAGTAATTGTCGTTCTATCGATCATGTAAGCATAATATGGCTAATAATATGAGTTAGATTGATAATAATAAGAGTAATAAGTAGAGTATTTGTCGTTCTATCGATCATGTAAGCATAATATGGCTAATAATGCGAGTTAGATTGATAATAATAAGAGAAATAAGTATGGTAATTGTCGTTCTATCGATCATTTAATCATAATATGGCTAATAATATGAGTTAGATTGACAATAATAAGAGTAGTAAGTATAGTATTTGTCGTTCTATCGATCATATAAGCATAATATGGCTAATAATATGAGGTAGATTGTTAATAATAAGAGTAATAAGTATAGTAATTGTCGTTCTATCGATCATTTAAGCATAATATGGGTAATAATATGAGTCAGATTGATAATAATAACAGTAATAAGTATAGTAATTGTCGTTCTATCGATCATATAAGCATAATAAGGCTAATAATATGAGGTAGAGTGATAATAATAAGAGTAGTGAGTATAGTAATTCTCATTCAATCGATCATATAAGCGTAATATGGCTAATAATATGAGTTAGATTGATAATAATAAGAGTAATGGGTACAGTAATTGTAGTTCTATCGATCATATCTGCATAATATGGTTAATAATATGAGTTAGATTCATAATAATAAGAGTAATAAGTATAGTAATTGTCGTTCTATCGATCATATAAGCATAATATGGCTAATAATATGAGTTAGATTGATAATAATAAGAGTAATGGGTATAGTAATTGTAGTTCTATCGATCATTTAAGCATAATATGGCTAATAATATGAGTTAGATTGATAATAATAAGCGTAATAAGTATAGTAATTGTCGTTCTATCGATCATTTAAGCATAATATGGCTAATAATATGAGTTAGATTGATAATAATAAGAGTAATAACTACAGGAATTGTCGTTCTCTCGATCATATAAGCATAATATGGCTAATAATATGAGTTAGAGTGATAATACTGAGAGTAGTGAGTATATTAATTCTCATTCTATCGATCATATAAGCATAATATGGCTAATAATATGAGTTAGATTGATAATAATAACAGTAATAAGTATAGTAATTGTCGTTCTATCGATAATATAATCATAATATGGCTAATAATATGAGTTAGATTGATAATAATAAGAGTAATAAGTATAGTATTTGTCGTTCTATCGATCATATAAGCATAATATGGCTAATAATACGAGTTAGATTGATAATAATAAGAGTAATAAGTATAGTAATTGTCGTTCTATCGATAATATAAGCATAATATGGCTAATAATATGAGTTAGATTGATAATACTAAGAGTAGTGAGTATTGTAATTCTCGTTCTATCGATCATATAAGCATAATATGGCTAATAATATGAGTTAGATTGATAATAATAAGAGTAATGGGTATAGTAATTATAGTTCTATCGATCATTTAAGCATAATATGGCTACTAATATGAGTTAGATTGATAATAATAACAGTAATAAGTATAGTAATTGTCGTTCTATCGATAATATAACCACAATATGGCTAATAATATGAGTTAGATTGATAATAATAAGAGTAATAAGTATAGTATTTGTCGTTCTATCGATCATATAAGCATAATATGGCTAATAATACGAGTTAGGTTGATAATAATAAGAGTAATAAGTATAGTAATTGTCGTTCTGTCGATCATTTAAGCATAATATGGCTAATAATATGAGTTAGATTGATAATAATAACAGTAATAAGTATAGTAATTGTCGTTCTATCGATAATATAAGCATAATATGGCTAATAATATGAGTTAGATTGATAATACTAAGAGTAGTGAGTATAGTAATTCTCGTTCTATCGATCATATAAGCATAATATGGCTAATAATATGAGTTAGATTGATAATAATAAGAGTGATGAGTATAGTAATTGTAGTTCTATCGATCATTTAAGCATAATATGGCTAATAATATGAGTTAGATTGATAATAATAAGAGTAATGAGTATAGTAATTGTCGTTCTATCGATCATATAAGCATAATAGGGCTAATAATATGAGTTAGATTGATAATACTAAGAGTAGTGAGTATAGTAATTCTCGTTCTATCGATCATATAAGCATAATATGGCTAATAATATGAGTTAGATTGATAATAATAAGAGTAATGAGTATAGTAATTGTAGTTCTATCGATCATATCGGCATAATATGGTTAATAATATGAGTTAGATTGATAATACTAAGAGTAGTGAGTATAGTAATTGTCGTTCTATCGATCATATAAGCATAATATGGCTAATAATATGAGTTAGATTGATAATAATAAGAGTAATAAGTAGAGTATTTGTCGTTCTATCGATCATGTAAGCATCATATGGCTAATAATACGAGTTAGATTGATAATAATAAGAGTAATAAGTATAGTAATTGTCGTTCTATCGATCATTTAAGCATAATATGGCTAATAATATGAGTTAGATTGATAATAATAACAGTAATAAGTATAGTAATTGTCGTTCTATCGATAATATAAGCATAATATGGCTAACAATATGAGTTAGATTGATAATACTAAAAGTAGTGAGTATAGTAATTGTCGTTCTATCGATCATATAAGCATAATATGGCTAATAATATGAGTTAGATTGATAATAATAAGAGTAATAAGTAGAGTATTTGTCGTTCTATCGATCATGTAAGCATAATATGGCTAATAATGCGAGTTAGATTGATAATAATAGGAGAAATAAGTATAGTAATTGTCGTTCTATCGATCATTTAAGCATAATATGGCTAATAATATGAGTTAAATTGATAATAATAACAGTAATAAGTATAGTAATTGTCGTTCTATCGATAATATAAGCATAATATGGCTAATAATATGAGTTAGATTGATAATACTAAGAGTAGTGAGTATAGTAATTCTCGTTCTATCGATCACATAAGCATAATATGGCTAATAATATGAGTTAGATTGATAATAATAAGAGTAGTAAGTATAGTATTTGTCGTTCTATCGATCATATAAGCATAATATGGCTAATAATATGAGGTAGATTGATAATAATAAGAGTAATAAGTAGAGTATTTGTCGTTCTATCGATCATGTAAGCATAATATGGCTAATAATATGAGGTAGATTGATAATAATAAGAGTAATAAGTATAGTAATTGTCGTTCTATCGATCATTTAAGCATAATATGGGTAATAATATGAGTCAGATTGATAATAATAACAGTAATAAGTATAGTAATTGTCGTTCTATCGATAATATAAGCATAATATGGCTAATAATATGAGTTAGATTGATAATAATAAGAGTAATAAGTATAGTATTTGTCGTTCTATCGATCATGTAAGCATAATATGGCTAATAATGCGAGTTAGATTGATAATAATAAGAGAAATAAGTACAGTAATTGTCGTTCTATCGATCATTTAAGCATAATATGGCTAATAATATGAGTTAGATTGAAAATAATAAGAGTAATAAGTATAGTATTTGTCGTTCTATCGATCATATAAGCATAATATGGCTAATAATATGAAGTAGATTGATAATAATAAGAGTAATAAGTAGAGTATTTGTCGTCCTATCGATCATGTAAGCATCATATGGCTAATAATACGAGTTAGATTGATAATAATAAGAGTAATAAGTATAGTAATTGTCGTTCTATCGATCATTTAAGCATAATATGGCTAATAATATGAGTTAGATTGATAATAATAACAGTAATAAGTATAGTAATTGTCGTTCTATCGATAATATAAGCATAATATGGCTAACAGTATGAGTTAGATTGATAATACTAAGAGTAGTGAGTATAGTAATTGTCGTTCTATCGATCATGTAAGCATAATATGGCTAATAATATGAGTTAGATTGATAATAATAAGAGTAATAAGTAGAGTATTCGTCGTTCTATCGATCATGTAAGCATAATATGGCTAATAATTCGAGTTAGATTGATAATAATAAGAGAAATAAGTATAGTAATTGTCGTTCTATCGATCATTTAAGCATAATATGGCTAATAATATGAGTTAGATTGATAATAATAAGAGTAGTAAGTATAGTATTTGTCGTTCTATCGATCATATAAGCATAATATGGCTAATAATATGAGGTAGATTGATAATAATAAGAGTAATAAGTATAGTAATTGTCGTTCTATCGATCATTTAAGCATAATATGGGTAATAATATGAGTCAGATTGATAATAATAACAGTAATAAGTATAGTAATTGTCGTTCTATCGATAATATAAGCATAATATGGCTAATAATATGAGTTAGATTGATAATACTAAGAGTAGTGAGTATAGTAATTGTCGTTCTATCGATCATATAAGCATCATATGGCTAATAATACGAGTTAGATTGATAATAATAAGAGTAATAAGTATAGTAATTGTCGTTCTATCGATCATTTAAGCATAATATGGCTAATAATATGAGTTAGGTTGATAATAATAACACTAATAAGTATAGTAATTGTCGTTCTATCGATAATATAAGCATAATATGGCTAATAATATGAGTTAGAGTTATAATACTAAGAGTACTGAGTATAGTAATTCTCATTCTATCGATCATATAAGCATAATATGGCTAATAATATGAGTTAGATTGATAATAATAACAGTAATAAGTATAGTAATTGTCGTTCTATCGATAATATAAGCATAATATGGCTAACAATATGAGTTAGATTGATAATACTAAGAGTAGTGAGTATAGTAATTGTCGTTCTATCGATCATGTAAGCATAATATGGCTAATAATATGAGTTAGATTGATAATAATAAGAGTAATAAGTAGAGTATTTGTCGTTCTATCGATCATGTAAGCATAATATGGCTAATAATATGAGTTAGATTGATAATAATAAGAGTAGTAAGTATAGTATTTGTAGTTCTATCGATCATATACGCATAATATGGCTAATAATATGAAGTAGATTGATAATAATAAGAGTAATAAGTAGAGTATTTGTCGTTCTATCGATCATGTAAGCATCATATGGCTAATAATACGAGTTAGATTGATAATAATAAGAGTAATAAGTATAGTAATTGTCGTTCTATCGATCATTTAAGCATAATATGGCTAATAATATGAGTTAGATTGATAATAATAACAGTAATAAGTATAGTAATTGTCGTTCTATCGATAATATAAGCATAATATGGCTAACAGTATGAGTTAGATTGATAATACTATGAGTAGTGAGTATAGTAATTGTCGTTCTATCGATCATGTAAGCATAATATGGCTAATAATATGAGTTAGATTGATAATAATAAGAGTAATAACTACAGGAATTGTCGTTCTCTCGATCATATAAGCATAATATGGCTAATAATATGAGTTAGAGTGATAATACTGAGAGTAGTGAGTATATTAATTCTCATTCTATCGATCATATAAGCATAATATGGCTAATAATATGAGTTAGATTGATAATAATAACAGTAATAAGTATAGTAATTGTCGTTCTATCGATAATATAAGCATAATATGGCTAATAATATGAGTTAGATTGATAATAATAAGAGTAATAAGTATAGTATTTGTCGTTCTATCGATCATATAAGCATAATATGGCTAATAATACGAGTTAGATTGATAATAATAAGAGTAATAAGTATAGTAATTGTCGTTCTATCGATAATATAAGCATAATATGGCTAATAATATGAGTTAGATTGATAATACTAAGAGTAGTGAGTATTGTAATTCTCGTTCTATCGATCATATAAGCATAATATGGCTAATAATATGAGTTAGATTGATAATAATAAGAGTAATGGGTATAGTAATTGTAGTTCTATCGATCATTTAAGCATAATATGGCTAATAATATGAGTTAGATTGATAATAATAACAGTAATAAGTATAGTAATTGTCGTTCTATCGATAATATAACCATAATATGGCTAATAATATGAGTTAGATTGATAATAATAAGAGTAATAAGTATAGTATTTGTCGTTCTATCGATCATATAAGCATAATATGGCTAATAATACGAGTTAGGTTGATAATAATAAGAGTAATAAGTATAGTAATTGTCGTTCTATCGATCATTTAAGCATAATATGGCTAATAATATGAGTTAGATTGATAATAATAAGAGTAATAAGTAGAGTATTTGTCGTTCTATCGATCATGTAAGCATAATATGGCTAATAATGCGAGTTAGATTGATAATAATAAGAGAAATAAGTATAGTAATTGTCGTTCTATCGATCATTTAAGCATAATATGGCTAATAATATGAGTTAGATTGATAATAATAAGAGTAGTAAGTATAGTATTTGTCGTTCTATCGATCATATAAGCATAATATGGCTAATAATATGAGGTAGATTGATAATAATAAGAGTAATAAGTATAGTAATTGTCGTTCTATCGATCATTTAAGCATAATATGGGTAATAATATGAGTCAGATTGATAATAATAACAGTAATAAGTATAGTAATTGTCGTTCTATCGATAATATAAGCATAATATGGCTAATAATATGAGTTAGATTGATAATAATAAGAGTAATAAGTATAGTATTTGTCGTTCTATCGATCATGTAAGCATAATATGGCTAATAATGCGAGTTAGATTGATAATAATAAGAGAAATAAGTATAGTAATTGTCGTTCTATCGATCATTTAAGCATAATATGGCTAATAATATGAGTTAGATTGATAATAATAAGAGTAGTAAGTATAGTATTTGTCGTTCTATCGATCATATAAGCATAATATGGCTAATAATATGAGGTAGATTGATAATAATAAGAGTAATAAGTATAGTAATTGTCGTTCTATCGATCATTTAAGCATAATATGGGTAATAATATGAGTCAGATTGATAATAATAACAGTAATAAGTATAGTAATTGTCGTTCTATCGATCATATAAGCATAATAAGGCTAATAATATGAGGTAGAGTGATAATACTAAGCGTAGTGAGTATAGTAATTCTCATTCTATCGATCATATAAGCATAATATGGCTAATAATATGAGTTAGATTGATAATAATAAGAGTAATGGGTATAGTAATTGTAGTTCTATCGATCATATCTGCATAATATGGTTAATAATATGAGTTAGATTCATAATAATAAGAGTAATAAGTATAGTAATTGTCGTTCTATCGATCATATAAGCATAATATGGCTAATAATATGAGTTAGATTGATAATAATAAGAGTAATGGGTATAGTAATTGTAGTTCTATCGATCATTTAAGCATAATATGGCTAATAATATGAGTTAGATTGATAATAATAAGCGTAATAAGTATAGTAATTGTCGTTCTATCGATCATTTAAGCATAATATGGCTAATAATATGAGTTAGATTGATAATAATAAGAGTAATAACTACAGGAATTGTCGTTCTCTCGATCATATAAGCATAATATGGCTAATAATATGAGTTAGAGTGATAATACTGAGAGTAGTGAGTATATTAATTCTCATTCTATCGATCATATAAGCATAATATGGCTAATAATATGAGTTAGATTGATAATAATAACAGTAATAAGTATAGTAATTGTCGTTCTATCGATCATGTAAGCATAATATGGCTAATAATGCGAGTTAGATTGATAATAATAAGAGTAATGGGTATAGTAATTGTAGTGCTATCGATCATTTAAGCATAATATGGCTAATAATATGAGTTAGATTGATAATAATAAGAGTAATAAGTAGAGTATTTGTCGTTGTATCGATCATGTAAGCATAATATGGCTAATAATACGAGTTAGATTGATAATAATAAGAGTAATAAGTATAGTAATTGTCGTTCTATCGATCATTTAAGCATAATATGGCTAATAATATGAGTTAAATTGATAATAATAACAGTAATAAGTATAGTAATTGTCGTTCTATCGATAATATAAGCATAATATGGCTAATAATATGAGTTAGATTGATAATACTAAGAGTAGTGAGTATAGTAATTCTCGTTCTATCGATCACATAAGCATAATATGGCTAATAATATGAGTTAGATTGATAATAATAAGAGTAGTAAGTATAGTATTTGTCGTTCTATCGATCATATAAGCATAATATGGCTAATAATATGAGGTAGATTGATAATAATAAGAGTAATAAGTAGAGTATTTGTCGTTCTATCGATCATGTAAGCATCATATGGCTAATAATACGAGTTAGATTGATAATAATAGAGTAATAAGTATAGTAATTGTCGTTCTATCGATCATTTAAGCATAATATGGCTAATAATATGAGTTAGATTGATAATAATAAGAGTAGTAAGTATAGTATTTGTCGTTCTATCGATCATATAAGCATAATATGGCTAATAATATGAGGTAGATTGATAATAATAAGAGTAATAAGTATAGTAATTGTCGTTCTATCGATCATTTAAGCATAATATGGGTAATAATATGAGTCAGATTGATAATAATAACAGTAATAAGTATAGTAATTGTCGTTCTATCGATAATATAAGCATAATATGGCTAATAATATGAGTTAGATTGATAATAATAAGAGTAATATGTATAGTATTTGTCGTTCTATCGATCATGTAAGCATAATATGGCTAATAATGCGAGTTAGATTGATAATAATAAGAGAAATAAGTATAGTAATTGTCGTTCTATCGATCATTTAAGCATAATATGGCTAATAATATGAGTTAGATTGATAATAATAACACTAATAAGTATAGTAATTGTCGTTCTATCGATAATATAAGCATAATATGGCTAATAATATGAGTTAGAGTTATAATACTAAGAGTACTGAGTATAGTAATTCTCATTCTATCGATCATATAAGCATAATATGGCTAATAATATGAGTTAGATTGATAATAATAACAGTAATAAGTATAGTAATTGTCGTTCTATCGATAATATAAGCATAATATGGCTAACAATATGAGTTAGATTGATAATACTAAGAGTAGTGAGTATAGTAATTGTCGTTCTATCGATCATGTAAGCATAATATGGCTAATAATATGAGTTAGATTGATAATAATAAGAGTAATAAGTAGAGTATTTGTCGTTCTATCGATCATGTAAGCATAATATGGCTAATAATATGAGTTAGATTGATAATAATAAGAGTAGTAAGTATAGTATTTGTCGTTCTATCGATCATATAAGCATAATATGGCTAATAATATGAAGTAGATTGATAATAATAAGAGTAATAAGTAGAGTATTTGTCGTTCTATCGATCATGTAAGCATCATATGGCTAATAATACGAGTTAGATTGATAATAATAAGAGTAATAAGTATAGTAATTGTCGTTCTATCGATCATTTAAGCATAATATGGCTAATAATATGAGTTAGATTGATAATAATAACAGTAATAAGTATAGTAATTGTCGTTCTATCGATAATATAAGCATAATATGGCTAACAGTATGAGTTAGATTGATAATACTAAGAGTAGTGAGTATAGTAATTGTCGTTCTATCGATCATGTAAGCATAATATGGCTAATAATATGAGTTAGATTGATAATAATAAGAGTAATAACTACAGGAATTGTCGTTCTCTCGATCATATAAGCATAATATGGCTAATAATATGAGTTAGAGTGATAATACTGAGAGTAGTGAGTATATTAATTCTCATTCTATCGATCATATAAGCATAATATGGCTAATAATATGAGTTAGATTGATAATAATAACAGTAATAAGTATAGTAATTGTCGTTCTATCGATAATATAAGCATAATATGGCTAATAATATGAGTTAGATTGATAATAATAAGAGTAATAAGTATAGTATTTGTCGTTCTATCGATCATATAAGCATAATATGGCTAATAATACGAGTTAGATTGATAATAATAAGAGTAATAAGTATAGTAATTATCGTTCTATCGATAATATAAGCATAATATGGCTAATAATATGAGTTAGATTGATAATACTAAGAGTAATAAGTATAGTAATTGTCGTTCTATCGATAATATAAGCATAATATGGCTAATAATATGAGTTAGGTTGATAATACTAAGAGTAGTGAGTATTGTAATTCTCGTTCTATCGATTATATAAGCATAATATGGCTAATAATATGAGTTAGATTGATAATAATAAGAGTAATGGGTATAGTAATTGTAGTTCTATCGATCATTTAAGCATAATATGGCTAATAATATGAGTTAGATTGATAATAATAACAGTAATAAGTATAGTAATTGTCGTTCTATCGATAATATAACCATAATATGGCTAATAATACGAGTTAGGTTCATAATAATAAGAGTAATAAGTATAGTAATTGTCGTTCTATCGATCATTTAAGCATAATATGGCTAATAATATGAGTTAGATTGATAATAATAAGAGTAATAAGTAGAGTATTTGTCGTTCTATCGATCATGTAAGCATAATATGGCTAATAATGCGAGTTAGATTGATAATAATAAGAGAAATAAGTATAGTAATTGTCGTTCTATCGATCATTTAAGCATAATATGGCTAATAATATGAGTTAGATTGATAATAATAAGAGTAGTAAGTATAGTATTTGTCGTTCTATCGATCATATAAGCATAATATGGCTAATAATATGAGGTAGATTGATAATAATACGAGTAATAAGTATAGTAATTGTCGTTCTATCGATCATTTAAGCATAATATGGGTAATAATATGAGTCAGATTGATAATAATAACAGTAATAAGTATAGTAATTGTCGTTCTATCGATAATATAAGCATAATATGGCTAATAATATGAGTTAGATTGATAATAATAAGAGTAATAAGTATAGTATTTGTCGTTCTATCGATCATGTAAGCATAATATGGCTAATAATGCGAGTTAGATTGATAATAATAAGAGAAATAAGTATAGTAATTGTCGTTCTATCGATCATTTAAGCATAATATGGCTAATAATATGAGTTAGATTGATAATAATAAGAGTAGTAAGTATAGTATTTGTCGTTCTATCGATCATATAAGCATAATATGGCTAATAATATGAGGTAGATTGATAATAATAAGAGTAATAAGTATAGTAATTGTCGTTCTATCGATCATTTAAGCATAATATGGGTAATAATATGAGTCAGATTGATAATAATAACAGTAATATGTATAGTAATTGTCGTTCTATCGATCATATAAGCATAATAAGGCTAATAATATGAGGTAGAGTGATAATAATAAGAGTAATAAGTATAGTATTTGTCCGTTCTATCGATCATGTAAGCATAATAGGGCTAATATGCGAGTTAGATTGATAATAATAAGAGAAATAAGTATAGTAATTGTCGTTCTATCGATCATTTTAAGCAATAATATGGCTAATAATATGAGTTAGATTGATAATAATAAGAGTAGTAAGTATAGTATTTGTCGTTCTATCGATCATATAAGCATAATATGGCTAATAATATGAGTTAGATTGATAATAATAAGAGTAATAAGTATAGTAATTGTCGTTCTATCGATCATTTAAGCATAATATGGGTAATAATAGAGTCAGATTGATAATAATAACAGTAATAAGTACAGTAATTGTCGTTCTATCGATCATATAAGCATAATATGGCTAATAATACGAGTTAGATTGATAATAATAAGAGTAGTGAGTACAGTAATTCTCGTTCTATCGATCATATAAGCATAATATGGCTAATAATATGAGTTAGATGATAATACTAAGAGTAAGTGAGTATAGTAATTCTCGTTCTATCGATCATGTAAGCATAATATGGCTAATAATGCGAGTTAGATTGATAATAATAAGAGAAGTAAGTATAGTAATTGTCGTTCTATCGATCAATATAAGCATAATATGGCTAATAATATGAGTTAGATTGATAATACTAAGAGTAGTGAGTATAGTAATTCTCGTTCTATCGATCATATAAGCATAATATGGCTAATAATATGAGTTAGATTGATAATAATAAGAGTAATGAGTATAGTAATTGTAGTTCTATCGATCATATCGGCATAATATGGTTAATAATATGGGTTAGATTCATAATAATAAGAGCAATAAGTATAGTAATTGTCGTTCTATCGATCATATAAGCATATCTGGCTAATAATATGAGTTAGATTGATAATAATAAGAGTAGTAAGTATAGTAATTGTCGTTCTATCGATCATATAAGCATAATATGGCTAATAATATGAGGTAGATTGATAATAATAAGAGTAATAAGTATAGTAATTGTCGTTCTATCGATCATTTAAGCATAATATGGGTAATAATATGAGTTAGATTGATAATAATAAGAGTAATAAGTAGAGTATTTGTCGTTCTATCGATCATGTAAGCATAATATGGCTAATAATGCGAGTTAGATTGATAATAATAAGAGAAATAAGTATAGTAATTGTCGTTCTATCGATCATTTAAGCATAATATGGCTAATAATATGAGTTAGATTGATAATAATAAGAGTAGTAAGGTATAGTATTTGTCGTTCTATCGATCATATAAGCATAATATGGCTAATAATATGAGGTAGATTGATAATAATAAGAGTAATAAGTATAGTAATTGTCGTTCTATCGATCATTTAAGCATAATATGGGTAATAATATGAGTCAGATTGATAATAATAACAGTAATAAGTATAGTAATTGTCGTTCTATCGATCATTTAAGCATAATATGGCTAATAATATGAGTTAGATTGATAATAATAACACTAATAAGTATAGTAATTGTCGTTCTATCGATATTATAAGCATAATATGGCTAATAATATGAGTTAGAGTGATAATACTAAGAGTACTGAGTATAGTAATTCTCATTCTATCGATCATATAAGCATAATATAGCTAATAATATTGAGTTAGATTGATAATAATAACAGTAATAAGTTAGTAATTGTCGTTCTATCGATAATATAAGCATAATATGGCTAACATATGAGTTTAGATTGATAATACTAAGAGTAGTGTGTATAGTAATTGTCGTTCTATCGATCATGTAAGCATAATATGGCTTAATAATATGAGTTAGATTGATAATAATAAGAGTAATAAGTAGAGTATTTGTCGTTCTATCGATCATGTAAGCATAATATGCTAATAATGCGAGTTAGATTGATAATAATAAGAGAAATAAGTATGGTAACTTGTCGTTCTATCGATCATTTAATCATAATATGGCTAATAATATGAGTTAGATTGACAATAATAAGAGTAGTAAGTATAGTATTTGTCGTTCTATCGATCATATAAGCATAATATGGCTAATAATATGAGGTAGATTGTTAATAATAAGAGTAATAAGTATAGTAATTGTCGTTCTATCGATCATTTAAGCATAATATGGGTAATAATATGAGTCAGATTGATAATAATAACAGTAATAAGTATAGTAAATGTCGTTCTATCGATCATATAAGCATAATAAGGCTAATAATATGAGGTAGAGTGATAATAATAAGAGTAGTGAGTATAGTAATTCTCATTCAATCGATCATATAAGCGTAATATGGCTAATAATATGAGTTAGATTGATAATAATAAGAGTAATGGGTACAGTAATTGTAGTTCTATCGAATCATATCTGCATAATATGGTTAATAATATGAGTTAGATTCATAATAATAAGAGTAATAAGTATAGTAATTGTCGTTCTATCGATCATATAAGCATAATATGGCTAATAATATGAGGTTGATTGATAATAATAAGAGTAATGGGTATAGTAATTTGTAGTTCTATCGATCATTTAAGCATAATATGGCTAATAATTGAGTTAGATGATAATAATAAGCGTAATAAGTATAGTAATTGTCGTTCTATCGATCATTTAAGCATAATATGGCTAATAATATGAGTAGATTGATAATAATAAGAGTAATAACTACAGGAATTGTCGTTCTCTCGATCATATAAGCATAATATGGCTAATAATATGAGTTAGAGTGGATAATACTGAGAGTAGTGAGTATATTAATTCTCATTCTATCGATCATATAAGCATAATATGGCTAATAATATGAGTAGATTGATAATAATAACAGTAATAAGTATAGTAAATGTCGTTCTATCGATAATATAATCATAATATGGCTAATAATATGAGGTTAGATTGATAATAATAAGAGTAATAAGTATAGTATTTGTCGTTCTATCGATCATATAAGCATAATATGGCTAATAATACGAGTTAGATTGATAATAATAAGAGTAATAAGTATAGTAATTGTCGTTCTATCGATAATATAAGCATAATATGGCTAATAATATGAGTTAGATTGATAATACTAAGAGTAGTGAGTATTGTAATTCTCGTTCTATCGATCATATAAGCATAATATGGCTAATAATATGAGTTAGATTGATAATAATAAGAGTAATGGGTATAGTAATTATAGTTCTATCGATCATTTAAGCATAATATGGCTACTAATATGAGTTAGATTGATAATAATAACAGTAATAAGTATAGTAATTGTCGTTCTATCGATAATATAACCACAATATGGCTAATAATATGAGTTAGATTGATAATAATAAGAGTAATAAGTATAGTATTTGTCGTTCTATCGATCATATAAGCATAATATGGCTAATAATACGAGTTAGGTTGATAATAATAAGAGTAATAAGTATAGTAATTGTCGTCTATCGATCATTTAGCATAATATGGCTAATAATATGAGTTAGATTGATAATAATAACAGTAATAAGTATAGTAATTGTCGTTCTATCGATAATATAAGCATAATATGCTAATAATATGAGTTAGATTGATAATACTAAGAGTAGTGAGTATAGTAATTCTCGTTCTATCGATCATATAAGCATAATATGGCTAATATTATGAGTTAGATTGATAATAATAAGAGTGATGAGTATAGTAATTGTAGTTCTATCGATCATTTAAGCATAATATGGCTAATAATATGAGTTAGATTGATAATAATAAGAGTAATGAGTATAGTAATTGTCGTTCTATCGTATCATATAAGCATAATAGGGCTAATAATATGAGTTAGATTGATAATACTAAGAGTAGTGAGTATAGTAATTCTCGTTCTATCGATCATATAAGCATAATATGGCTAATAATATGAGTTAGATTGATAATAATAAGAGTAATGAGTATAGTATTGTAGTTCTATCGATCATATCGGCATAATATGGTTAATAATATGAGTTAGATTGATAATACTAAGAGTAGTGAGTATAGTAATTGTCGTTCTATCGATCATATAAGCATAATATGGCTAATAATATGAGTTAGATTGATAATAATAAGAGTAATAAGTAGAGTATTTGTCGTTCTATCGATCATGTAAGCATCATATGGCTAATAATACGAGTTAGATTGATAATAATAAGAGTAATAAGTATAGTAATTGTCGTTCTATCGATCATTAAGCATAATATGCCTAATAATATGAGTTAGATTGATAATAATAACAGTAATAAGTATAGTAACTGTCGTTCTATCGATAATATAAGCATAATATGGCTAACAATATGAGTTAGATTGATAATACTACAAGTAGTGAGTATAGTAATTGTCGTTCTATCGATCATATAAGCATAATATGGCTAATAATATGAGTTAGATTGATAATAATAAGAGTAATAAGTAGAGTATTTGTCGTTCTATCGATCATGTAAGCATAATATGGCTAATAATGCGAGTTAGATTGATAATAATAGGAGAAATAAGTATAGTAATTGTCGTTCTATCGATCATTTAAGCATAATATGGCTAATAATATGAGTTAG
>NW_027474571.1:0-36015 GCF_050947335.1 Megachile rotundata
TCATTTAAGCATAATATGGGTAATAATATGAGTCAGATTGATAATAATAACAGTAATAAGTATAGTAATTGTCGTTCTATCGATAATATAAACATAATATGGCTAATAATATGAGTTAGATTGATAATCCTAAGAGTAGTGAGTATAGTAATTCTCGTTCTATCGATCATATAAGCATAATATGGCTAATAATATGAGTTAGATTGATAATAATAAGAGTAATGAGTATAGTAATTGTAGTTCTATCGATCATTTAAGCATAATATGGCTAATAATATGAGTTAGATTGATAATAGTAAGAGTAATAGCTACAGTAATTGTCGTTCTATCGATCATATAAGCATAATAAGGCTAATAATATGAGTTAGAGTGATAATACTAAGAGTAGTGAGTATAGTAATTCTCATTCTATCGATCATATAAGCATAATATGGCTAATAATATGAGTTAGATTGATAATAATAACAGTAATAAGTATAGTAATTGTCGTTCTATCGATAATATAAGCATAATATGGCTAATAATATGAGTTAGATTGATAATACTAAGAGTAGTGAGTATCGTAATTGTCGTTCTATCGATCATATAAGCATAATATGGTTAATAATATGAGTTTAGATTGATAATAATAAGAGTAGTAAGGATAGTATTTGTCGTTCTATCGATCATATAAGCATAATATGGCGAATAATATGAGTTAGATTGATAATAATAAGAGTAATAAGTATAGTAATTGTCGTTCTATCGATCATTTAAGCATAATATGGGTAATAATATGAGTCAGATTGATAATAATAACAGTAATAAGTATAGTAATTGTCGTTCTATCGATAATATAAACATAATATGGCTAATAATATGAGTTAGATTGATAATCCTAAGAGTAGTGAGTATAGTAATTCTCGTTCTATCGATCATATAAGCATAATATGGCTAATAATATGAGTTAGATTGATAATACTAAGAGTAGTGAGTATAGTAATTGTAGTTCTATCGATCATTTAAGCATAATATGGCTAATAATATGAGTTAGATTGATAATAGTAAGAGTAATAGCTACAGTAATTGTCGTTCTATCGATCATATAAGCATAATAAGGCTAATAATATGAGTTAGAGTGATAATACTAAGAGTAGTGAGTATAGTAATTCTCATTCTATCGATCATATAAGCATAATATGGCTAATAATATGAGTTAGATTGATAATAATAACAGTAATAAGTATAGTAATTGTCGTTCTATCGATAATATAAGCATAATATGGCTAATAATATGAGTTAGATTGATAATACTAAGAGTAGTGGAGTATAGTAATTGTCGTTCTATCGATCATATAAGCATAATATGGCTAATAATATGAGTTAGATTGATAATACTAAGAGTAGTGAGTATAGTAATTCTCGTTCTATCGATCATATAAGCATAATATGGCTAATAATATGAGTTAGATTGATAATAATAAGAGTAATGGGTATAGTAATTGTAGTTCTATCGATCATTTAAGCATAATATGGCTAATAATATGAGTTAGATTGATAATAATAAGAGTAATAAGTATAGTATTTGTCGTTCTATCGATCATGTAAGCATGATATGGCTAATAATACGAGTTAGATTGATAATAATAAGAGTAATAAGTATAGTAATTGTCGTACTATCGATCATTTAAGCATAATATGGCTAATAATATGAGTTAGATTGATAATAATAACAGTAATAAGTATAGTAAGTGTCGTTCTATCGATAATATAAGCATAATATGGCTAATAATATGAGTTAGATTGATAATACTAAGAGTAGTGAGTATAGTAATTCTCGTTCTATCGATCATATAAGCATAATATGGCTAATAATATGAGTTAGATTGATAATAATAAGAGTAATGAGTATAGTAATTGCAGTTCTATCGATCATATCGGTATAATATGGTTAATAATATGAGTTAGATTCATAATAATAAGAGTAATAAGTATAGTAATTGTCGTTCTATCGATCATATAAGCATAATATGGCTAATAATATGAGTTAGATTGATAATATTAAGAGTAGTGAGTATAGTAATTCTCGTTCTATCGATCATATAAGCATAATATGGCTAATAATATGAGTTAGAGTGATAGTACTAAGAGTAGTGAGTATAGTAATTCTCATTCCATCGATCATATAAGCATAATATGGCTAATAATATGAGTTAGATTGATAATAATAACAGTAATAAGTATAGTAATTGTCGTTCTGTCGATAATATAAGCATAATATGGCTAATAATATGAGTTAGATTGATAATACTAAGAGTAGTGAGTATAGTAATTGTCGTTCTATCGATCATATAAGCATAATATGGCTAATAATATGAGTTAGATTGATAATAATAAGAGTAATAAGTATAGTATTTGTCGTTCTATCGATCATGTAAGCATAATATGGCTAATAATACGAGTTAGATTGATAATAATAAGAGTAATGAGTATAGCAATTGTAGATCTATCGATCATTTAAGCATAATATGGGTAATAATATGAGTCAGATTGATAATACTAAGAGTAGTGAGTATTGAAATTCTCGTTCTATCGATCATATAAGCATAATATGGCTAATAATATGAGTTAGATTGATAATAATAAGAGTAATAACTACAGTAATTGTCGTTCTATCGATCATATAAGCATAATAAGGCTAATAATATGAGTTAGAGTGATAATACTAAGAGTAGTGAGTATAGTAATTCTCATTCTATCGATCATATAAGTATAATATGGCTAATAATATGAGTTAGATTGATAATAATAACAGTAATAAGTATAGTAATTGTCGTTCTATCGATAATATAAGCATAATATGGCTAATAATATGAGTTAGATTGATAATACTAAGAGTAGTGAGTATAGTAATTGTCGTTCTATCGATCATATAAGCATAATATGGCTAATAATATGAGTTAGATTGATAATAATAAGAGTAATAAGTATAGTATTTGTCGTTCTATCGATCATATAAGCATAATATGGCTAATAATATGAGTTAGATTGATAATAATAAGAGTAATAAGTATAGTAATTGTCGTTCTATCGATTATTTAAGCATAATATGGGTAATAATATGAGTCAGATTGATAATAATAACAGTAATAAGTATAGTAATTGTCGTTCTATCGATAATATAACCATAATATGGCTAGTAATATGAGTTAGATTGATGATACTAAGAGTAGTGAGTATAGTAATTCTCGTTCTATCGATCATATAAGCATAATATGGCTAATAATATGAGTTAGATTGATAATAATAAGAGTAATAACTACAGTAATTCTCGTTCTATCGATCATATAAGCATAATAAGGCTAATAATATGAGTTAGATTGATAATAATGACAGTAATAAGTATAGTAATTGTCGTTCTATCGATAATATGATCATAATATGGCTAATAATATGAGTTAGATTGATAATACTAAGAGTAGTGAGTATAGTAATTCTCGTTCTATCGATCATATAAGCATAATATGGCTAATAATATGAGTTAGATTGATAATAATAAGAGTAATAAGTATAGTATTTGTCGTTCTATCGATCATATAAGCATAATATGGCTAATAATATGAGTTAGATTGATAATAATAAGAGTAATGAGTAGAGTAATTGTAGTTCTATCGATCATATCTGCATAATATGGTTAATAATATGAGTTAGATTGATAATAATAAGAGTAGTAAGTATAGTATTTGTCGTTCTATCGATCATATAAGCATAATATGGCTAATAATATGAGTTAGATTGATAATAATAAGAGTAATAAGTATAGTAATTGTCGTTCTATCGATAATATAAACATAATATGGCTAATAATATGAGTTAGATTGATAATCCTAAGAGTAGTGAGTATAGTAATTCTCGTTCTATCGATCAAATAAGCATAATATGGCTAATAATATGAGTTAGATTGATAATAATAAGAGTAATAACTACAGTAATTGTCGTTCTATCGATCATATAAGCATAATAAGGCTAATAATATGAGTTAGATTGATAATACTAAGAGTAGTGAGTATAGTAATTCTCATTCTATCGATCATATAAGCATAATATGGCTAATAATATGAGTTAGATTGATAATAATAAACGTAATAAGTATAGTAATTGTCGTTCTATCGATAATATAAGCATAATATGGCTAATAATATGAGTTAGATTGATAATACTAAGAGTAGTGAGTATAGTAATTGTCGTTCTATCGATCATATAAGCATAATACGGCTAATAATATGAGTTAGATTGATAATACTAAGAGTAGTGAGTATAGTAATTCTCGTTCTATCGATCATATAAGCATAATATGGCTAATAATATGAGGTAGATTGATAATAATAACAGTAATAGGTATAGTAATTGTCGTTCTATCGATAATATAAGCATAATATGGCTAATAATATGAGTTAGATTGATAATACTAAGAGTAGTGAGTATAGTAATTGTCGTTCTATCGATCATATAAGCATAATATGGCTAATAATATGAGTTAGATTGATAATAATAAGAGTAATAAGTATAGTATTTGTCGTTCTATCGATCATGTAAGCATAATATGGCTAATAATACGAGTTAGATTGATAATAATAAGAGTAATGAGTATAGCAATTGTAGATCTATCGATCATTTAAGCATAATATGGGTAATAATATGAGTCAGATTGATAATACTAAGAGTAGTGAGTATTGAAATTCTCGTTCTATCGATCATATAAGCATAATATGGCTAATAATATGAGTTAGATTGATAATAATAAGAGTAATAACTACAGTAATTGTCGTTCTATCGATCATATAAGCATAATAAGGCTAATAATATGAGTTAGATTGATAATACTAAGAGTAGTGAGTATAGTAATTGTCGTTCTATCGATCATATAAGCATAATATGGCTAATAATATGAGTTAGATTGATAATAATAAGAGTAATAAGTATAGTATTTGTCGTTCTATCGATCATGTAAGCATGATATGGCTAATAATACGAGTTAGATTGATAATAATAAGAGTAATAAGTATAGTAATTGTCGTACTATCGATCATTTAAGCATAATATGGCTAATAATATGAGTTAGATTGATAATAATAACAGTAATAAGTATAGTAAGTGTCGTTCTATCGATAATATAAGCATAATATGGCTAATAATATGAGTTAGATTGATAATACTAAGAGTAGTGAGTATAGTAATTCTCGTTCTATCGATCATATAAGCATAATATGGCTAATAATATGAGTTAGATTGATAATACTAAGAGTAGTGAGTATAGTAATTGTCGTTCTATCGATCATATAAGCATAATATGGCTAATAGTATGAGTTAGATTGATAATAATAAGAGTAATAAGTATAGTAATTGTCGTTCTATCGATAATATAAGCATAATATGGCTAATAATATGAGTTAGATTGATAATAATAAGAGTAATAAGTATAGTAATTGTCGTTCTCTCGATCATATAAGCATAATATGGCTAATAATATGAGTTAGAGTGATAATACTAAGAGTAGTGAGTATAGTAATTCTCATTCTATCGATCATTTAAGCATAATATGGCTAATAATATGATTTAGATTGATAATAATAACAGTAATAAGTATAGTAATTGTCGTTCTATCGATAATATAACCATAATATGGCTAATAATATGAGTTAGATTGATAATACTAAGAGTTGTGAGTATAGTAATTCTCGTTCTATCGATCATATAAGCATAATATGGCTAATAATATGAGTTAGATTGATAATAATAAGAGTAATAAGTATAGTAATTGTCGTTCTCTCGATCATATAAGCATAATATGGCTAATAATATGAGTTAGAGTGATAGTACTAAGAGTAGTGAGTATAGTAATTCTCATTCTATCGATCATATAAGCATAATATGGCTAATAATATGAGGTACATTGATAATAATAACAGTAATAGGTATAGTAATTGTCGTTCTATCGATAATATAAGCATAATATGGCTAATAATATGAGTTAGATTGATAATACTAAGAGTAGTGAGTATAGTAATTGTCGTTCTATCGATCATATAAGCATAATATGGCTAATAATATGAGTTAGATTGATAATACTAAGAGTACTGAGTATAGTAATTCTCGTTCTATCGATCATATAAGCATAATATGGCTAATAATATGAGTTCGATTGATAATAATAAGAGTAATGAGTATAGTAATTGTAGTTCTATCGATCATTTAAGCATAATATGGCTAATAATATGAGTTAGATTGATAATAATAACAGTAATAAGTATAGTAATTGTCGTTCTATCGATAATATAACCACAATATGGCTAGTAATATGAGTTAGATTGATAATATTAAGAGTAGTGAGTATAGAAATTCTCGTTCTATCGATCATATAAGCATAATATGGCTAATAATATGAGTTAGATTGATAATAATAAGAGTAATAACTACAGTAATTGTCGTTCTATCGATCATATAAGCATAATAAGGCTAATAATATGAGTTAGAGTGATAATACTAAGAGTAGTGAGTATAGTAATTCTCATTCTATCGATCATTTAAGCATAATATGGCTAATAATATGATTTAGATTGATAATAATAACAGTAATAAGTATAGTAATTGTCGTTCTATCGATAATATAACCATAATATGGCTAATAATATGAGTTAGATTGATAATACTAAGAGTAGTGAGTATAGTAATTGTCGTTCTATCGATCATATAAGCATAATATGGCTAATAATATGAGTTAGATTGATAATACTAAGAGTACTGAGTATAGTAATTCTCGTTCTATCGATCATATAAGCATAATATGGCTAATAATATGAGTTCGATTGATAATAATAAGAGTAATGAGTATAGTAATTGTAGTTCTATCGATCATTTAAGCATAATATGGCTAATAATATGAGTTAGATTGATAATAATAACAGTAATAAGTATAGTAATTGTCGTTCTATCGATAATATAACCACAATATGGCTAGTAATATGAGTTAGATTGATAATATTAAGAGTAGTGAGTATAGAAATTCTCGTTCTATCGATCATATAAGCATAATATGGCTAATAATATGAGTTAGATTGATAATAATAAGAGTAATAACTACAGTAATTGTCGTTCTATCGATCATATAAGCATAATAAGGCTAATAATATGAGTTAGAGTGATAATACTAAGAGTAGTGAGTATAGTAATTCTCATTCTATCGATCATTTAAGCATAATATGGCTAATAATATGATTTAGATTGATAATAATAACAGTAATAAGTATAGTAATTGTCGTTCTATCGATAATATAACCATAATATGGCTAATAATATGAGTTAGATTGATAATACTAAGAGTAGTGAGTATAGTAATTCTCGTTCTATCGATCATATAAGCATAATATGGCTAATAATATGAGTTAGATTGATAATAATAAGAGTAATGAGTATAGCAATTGTAGATCTATCGATCATTTAAGCATAATATGGCTAATAATATGAGTTAGATTGATAATAATGACAGTAATAAGTATAGTAATTGTCGTTCTATCGATAATATAATCATAATATGGCTAATAATATGAGTTAGATTGATAATACTAAGAGTAGTGAGTATAGTATTTGTCGTTCTATCGATCATATAAGCATAATATGGCTAATAATATGAGTTAGATTGATAATAATAAGAGTAATGAGTAGAGTAATTGTAGTTCTATCGATCATATCTGCATAATATGGTTAATAATATGAGTTAGATTGATAATAATAAGAGTAGTAAGTATAGTATTTGTCGTTCTATCGATCATATAAGCATAATATGGCTAATAATATGAGTTAGATTGATAATAATAAGAGTAATAAGTATAGTAATTGTCGTTCTATCGATCATTTAAGCATAATATGGGTAATAATATTAGTCAGATTGATAATAATAACAGTAATAAGTATAGTAATTGTCGTTCTATCGATAACATAAACATAATATGGCTAATAATATGAGTTAGATTGATAATCCTAAGAGTAGTGAGTATAGTAATTCTCGTTCTATCGATCATATAAGCATAATATGGCTAATAATATGAGTTAGATTGATAATAATAAGAGTAATAACTACAGTAATTGTCGTTCGATCGATCATATAAGCATAATAAGGCTAATAATATGAGTTAGATTGATAATACTAAGAGTAGTGAGTATAGTAATTCTCATTCTATCGATCATATAAGCATAATATGGCTAATAATATGAGTTAGATTGATAATAATAAACGTAATATGTATAGTAATTGTCGTTCTATCGATAATATAAGCATAATATGGCTAATAATATGAGTTAGATTGATAATACTAAGAGTAGTGAGTATAGTAATTGTCGTTCTATCGATCATATAAGCATAATATGGCTAATAATATGAGTTAGATTGATAATACTAAGAGTAGTGAGTATAGTAATTCTCGTTCTATCGATCATATAAGCATAATATGGCTAATAATATGAGTTAGATTGATAATAATAAGAGTAATAAGTATAGTATTTGTCGTTCTATCGATCATGTAAGCATAATATGGCTAATAATACGAGTTAGATTGATAATAATAAGAGTAATGAGTATAGCAATTGTAGATCTATCGATCATTTAAGCATAATATGGGTAATAATATGAGTCAGATTGATAATACTAAGAGTAGTGAGTATTGAAATTCTCGTTCTATCGATCATATAAGCATAATATGGCTAATAATATGAGTTAGATTGATAATAATAAGAGTAATAACTACAGTAATTGTCGTTCTATCGATCATATAAGCATAATAAGGCTAATAATATGAGTTAGATTGATAATACTAAGAGTAGTGAGTATAGTAATTGTCGTTCTATCGATCATATAAGCATAATATGGCTAATAATATGAGTTAGATTGATAATAATAAGAGTAATAAGTATAGTATTTGTCGTTCTATCGATCATGTAAGCATGATATGGCTAATAATACGAGTTAGATTGATAATAATAAGAGTAATAAGTATAGTAATTGTCGTACTATCGATCATTTAAGCATAATATGGCTAATAATATGAGTTAGATTGATAATAATAACAGTAATAAGTATAGTAAGTGTCGTTCTATCGATAATATAAGCATAATATGGCTAATAATATGAGTTAGATTGATAATACTAAGAGTAGTGAGTATAGTAATTGTCGTTCTATCGATCATATAAGCATAATATGGCTAATAATATGAGTTAGATTGATAATAATAAGAGTAATAAGTATAGTAATTGTCGTTCTATCGATAATATAAGCATAATATGGCTAATAATATGAGTTAGATTGATAATAATAAGAGTAATAAGTATAGTAATTGTCGTTCTCTCGATCATATAAGCATAATATGGCTAATAATATGAGTTAGAGTGATAATACTAAGAGTAGTGAGTATAGTAATTCTCATTCTATCGATCATTTAAGCATAATATGGCTAATAATATGATTTAGATTGATAATAATAACAGTAATAAGTATAGTAATTGTCGTTCTATCGATAATATAACCATAATATGGCTAATAATATGAGTTAGATTGATAATACTAAGAGTAGTGAGTATAGTAATTCTCGTTCTATCGATCATATAAGCATAATATGGCTAATAATATGAGTTAGATTGATAATAATAAGAGTAATAAGTATAGTAATTGTCGTTCTCTCGATCATATAAGCATAATATGGCTAATAATATGAGTTAGAGTGATAGTACTAAGAGTAGTGAGTATAGTAATTCTCATTCTATCGATCATATAAGCATAATATGGCTAATAATATGAGGTACATTGATAATAATAACAGTAATAGGTATAGTAATTGTCGTTCTATCGATAATATAAGCATAATATGGCTAATAATATGAGTTAGATTGATAATACTAAGAGTAGTGAGTATAGTAATTGTCGTTCTATCGATCATATAAGCATAATATGGCTAATAATATGAGTTAGATTGATAATAATAAGAGTAATAAGTATAGTATTTGTCGTTCTATCGATCATGTAAGCATAATATGGCTAATAATACCAGTTAGATTGATAATAATAAGAGTAATGAGTATAGCAATTGTAGATCTATCGATCATTTAAGCATAATATGGCTAATAATATGAGTTAGATTGATAATAATAACAGTAATAAGTATAGTAATTGTCGTTCTATCGATAATATAAGCATAATATGGCTAATAATATGAGTTAGATTGATAATACTAAGAGTAGTGAGTATAGTAATTCTCGTTCTATCGATCATATAAGCATAATATGGCTAATAATATGAGTTAGATTGATAATAATAAGAGTAATAAGTATAGTAATTGTCGTTCTCTCGATCATATAAGCATAATATGGCTAATAATATGAGTTAGAGTGATAGTACTAAGAGTAGTGAGTATAGTAATTCTCATTCTATAGATCATATAAGCATAATATGGCTAATAATATGAGGTAGATTGATAATAATAACAGTAATAGGTATAGTAATTGTCGTTCTATCGATAATATAAGCATAATATGGCTAATAATATGAGTTAGATTGATAATACTAAGAGTAGTGAGTATAGTAATTGTCGTTCTATCGATCATATAAGCATAATATGGCTAATAATATGAGTTAGATTGATAATAATAAGAGTAATAACTACAGTAATTGTCGTTCTATCGATCATATAAGCATAATAAGGCTAATAATATGAGTTAGAGTGATAATACTAAGAGTAGTGAGTATAGTAATTCTCATTCTATCGATCATATAAGCATAATATGGCTAATAATATGAGTTAGATTGATAATAATAACAGTAATAAGTATAGTAATTGTCGTTCTATCGATAATATAAGCATAATATGGCTAATAATATGAGTTAGATTGATAATACTAAGAGTAGTGAGAATAGTAATTGTCGTTCTATCGATCATATAAGCATAATATGGCTAATAATATGAGTTAGATTGATAATACTAAGAGTACTGAGTATAGTAATTCTCGTTCTATCGATCATATAAGCATAATATGGCTAATAATATGAGTTCGATTGATAATAATAAGAGTAATGAGTATAGTAATTGTAGTTCTATCGATCATTTAAGCATAATATGGCTAATAATATGAGTTAGATTGATAATAATAACAGTAATAAGTATAGTAATTGTCGTTCTATCGATAATATAACCATAATATGGCTAGTAATATGAGTTAGATTGATAATATTAAGAGTAGTGAGTATAGAAATTCTCGTTCTATCGATCATATAAGCATAATATGGCTAATAATATGAGTTAGATTGATAATAATAAGAGTAATAACTACAGTAATTGTCGTTCTATCGATCATATAAGCATAATAAGGCTAATAATATGAGTTAGAGTGATAATACTAAGAGTAGTGAGTATAGTAATTCTCATTCTATCGATCATATAAGTATAATATGGCTAATAATATGAGTTAGATTGATAATAATAAGAGTAATATGTATAGTAATTGTCGTTCTCTCGATCATATAAGCATAATATGGCTAATAATATGAGTTAGAGTGATAATACTAAGAGTAGTGAGTATAGTAATTCTCATTCTATCGATCATATAAGCATAATATGGCTAATAATATGAGTTAGATTGATATTAATAACAGTAATAAGTATAGTAATTGTCGTTCTATCGATAATATAAGCATAATATGGCTAATAATATGAGTTAGATTGATAATACTAAGAGTAGTGAGTATAGTAATTGTCGTTCTATCGATCATATAAGCATAATATGGCTAATAATATGAATTACATTGATAATAATAAGAGTAATAAGTATAGTATTTGTCGTTCTATCGATCATGTAAGCATAATATGGCTAATAATACGAGTTAGATTGATAATAATAAGAGTAATAAGTATAGTAATTGTCGTTCTATCGATCATTTAAGCATAATATGGCCAATAATATGAGTTAGATTGATAATAATAACAGTAATAAGTATAGTAATTGTCGTTCTATCGATAATATAAGCATAATATGGCTAATAATATGAGTTAGATTGATAATAATAAGAGTAATATGTATAGTAATTGTCGTTCGCTCGATCATATAAGCATAATATGGCTAATAATATGAGTTAGAGTGATAATACTAAGAGTAGTGAGTATAGTAATTCTCATTCTATCGATCATATAAGCATAATATGGCTAATAATATGAGTTAGATTGATAATAATAAGAGTAATAAGTATAGTATTTGTCGTTCTATCGATCATGTAAGCATAATATGGCTAATAATACGTGTTAGATTGTTGATAATAAGAGTAATGAGTATAGTAATTGTAGATCTATCGATCATTTAAGCATAATATGGCTAATAATATGAGTTAGATTGATAATAATAACAGTAATAAGTATAGTAATTGTCGTTCTATCGATAATATAATCATAATATGGCTAATAATATGAGTTAGATTGATAATACTAAGAGTAGTGAGTATAGTAATTCTCGTTCTATCGATCATATAAGCATAATATGGCTAATAATATGAGTTAGATTCATAATAATAAGAGTAATAAGTATAGTAATTGTCGTTCTATCGATCATTTAAGCACAATATGGGTAATAATATGAGTCAGATTGATAATAATAACAGTAATAAGTATAGTAATTGTCGTTCTATCGATAATATAAGCATAATATGGCTAATAATATGAGTTAGATTGATAATACTAAGAGTAGTGAGTGTAGTAGTTCTCGTTCTATCGATCATACAAGCATAATGTGGCTAATAATATGAGTTAGATTGATAATAATAACAGTAATAAGTATAGTAATTGTCGTTCTATCGATAATATAAGCATAATATGGCTAATAATATGAGTTAGATTGATAATACTAAGAGTAGTGAGTATAGTATTTGTCGTTCTATCGATCATGTAAGCATAATATGGCTAATAATACGAGTTAGATTGATAATAATAAGAGTAATAAGTATAGTAATTGTCGTTCTATCGATCATATAAGCATAATATGGCTAATAATATGAGTTAGAGTGATAATACTAAGAGTAGTGAGTATAGTAATTCTCATTCTATCGATCATATAAGCATAATATGGCTAATAATATGAGTTAGATTGATAATAATAACAGTAATAAGTATAGTAATTGTCGTTCTATCGATAATATAAGCATAATATGGCTAATAATATGAGTTAGATTGATAATACTAAGAGTAGTGAGTATAGTAATTGTCGTTCTATCGATCATATAAGCATAATATGGCTAATAATATGAATTACATTGATAATAATAAGAGTAATAAGTATAGTATTTGTCGTTCTATCGATCATGTAAGCATAATATGGCTAATAATACGAGTTAGATTGATAATAATAAGAGTAATAAGTATAGTAATTGTCGTTCTATCGATCATTTAAGCATAATATGGCCAATAATATGAGTTAGATTGATAATAATAACAGTAATAAGTATAGTAATTGTCGTTCTATCGATAATATAATCATAATATGGCTAATAATATGAGTTAGATTGATAATACTAAGAGTAGTGAGTATAGTAATTGTCGTTCTATCGATCATATAAGCATAATATGGCTAATAATATGAGTTAGATTGATAATAATAAGAGTAGTAAGTATAGTATTTGTCGTTCTATCGATCATGTAAGCATAATATGGCTAATAATACGTGTTAGATTGATGATAATAAGAGTAATGAGTATAGTAATTGTAGATCTATCGATCATTTAAGCATAATATGGCTAATAATATGAGTTAGATTGATAATAATAACAGTAATAAGTATAGTAATTGTCGTTCTATCGATAATATAAGCATAATATGGCTAATAATATGAGTTAGATTGATAATACTAAGAGTAGTGAGTATAGTAATTCTCGTTCTATCGATCATATAAGCATAATATGGCTAATAATATGAGTTAGATTGATAATAATAAGAGTAATAAGTATAGTAATTGTCGTTCTCTCGATCATATAAGCATAATATGGCTAATAATATGAGTTAGAGTGATAGTACTAAGAGTAGTGAGTATAGTAATTCTCATTCTATCGATCATATAAGCATAATATGGCTAATAATATGAGGTAGATTGATAATAATAACAGTAATAGGTATAGTAATTGTCGTTCTATCGATAATATAAGCATAATATGGCTAATAATATGAGTTAGATTGATAATACTAAGAGTAGTGAGTATAGTAATTGTCGTTCTATCGATCATATAAGCATAATATGGCTAATAATATGAGTTAGATTGATAATAATAAGAGTAATAACTACAGTAATTGTCGTTCTATCGATCATATAAGCATAATAAGGCTAATAATATGAGTTAGAGTGATAATACTAAGAGTAGTGAGTATAGTAATTCTCATTCTATCGATCATATAAGTATAATATGGCTAATAATATGAGTTAGATTGATAATAATAACAGTAATAATTATAGTAATTGTCGTTCTATCGATAATATAAGCATAATATGGCTAATAATATGAGTTAGATTGATAATACTAAGAGTAGTGAGTATAGTAATTGTCGTTCTATCGATCATATAAGCATAATATGGCTAATAATATGAGTTAGATTGATAATAATAAGAGTAATAAGTATAGTATTTGTCGTTCTATCGATCATGTAAGCATAATATGGCTAATAATATGTGTTAGATTGATAATAATAAGAGTAATAAGTATAGTAATTGTCGTTCTATCGATCATTTAAGCATAATATGGGTAATAATATGAGTCAGATTGATAATAATAACAGTAATAAGTATAGTAATTGTCGTTCTATCGATAATATAAGCATAATATGGCTAATAATATGAGTTAGATTGATAATACTAAGAGTAGTGAGTATAGTATTTGTCGTTCTATCGATCATGTAAGCATAATATGGCTAATAATACGAGTTAGATTGATAATAATAAGAGTAATAAGTATAGTAATTGTCGTTCTATCGATCATTTAAGCATAATATGGCTAATAATATGAGTTAGATTGATAATAATAACAGTAATAAGTATAGTAATTGTCGTTCTATCGATAATATAAGCATAATATGGCTAATAATATGAGTTAGATTGATAATACTAAGAGTAGTGAGTATAGTATTTGTCGTTCTATCGATCATGTAAGCATAATATGGCTAATAATACGAGTTAGATTGATAATAATAAAAGTAATAAGTATAGTAATTGTCGTTCTATCGATAATATAAGCATAATATGGCTAATAATATGAGTTAGATTGATAATACTAAGAGTAGTGAGTATAGTAATTCTCATTCTATCGATCATATAAGCATAATATGGCCAATAATATGAGTTAGATTGATAATAATAACAGTAATAAGTATAGTAATTGTCGTTCTATCGATAATATAAGCATAATATGGCTAATAATATGAGTTAGAGTGATAATACTAAGAGTAGTGAGTATAGTAATTCTCATTCTATCGATCATATAAGCATAATATGGCTAATAATATGAATTAGATTGATAATAATAAGAGTAATAAGTATAGTATTTGTCGTTCTATCGATCATGTAAGCATAATATGGCTAATAATACGAGTTAGATTGATAATAATAAGAGTAATAAGTATAGTAATTGTCGTTCTATCGATCATTTAAGCATAATATGGCCAATAATATGAGTTAGATTGATAATAATAACAGTAATAAGTATAGTAATTGTCGTTCTATCGATAATATAAGCATAATATGGCTAATAATATGAGTTAGATTGATAATACTAAGAGTAGTGAGTATAGTAATTCTCGTTCTATCGATCATATAAGCATAATATGGCTAATAATATGAGTTAGATTGATAATAATAAGAGTAATGAGTATAGTAATTGTAGTTCTATCGATCATATCGGCATAATATGGTTAATAATATGAGTTAGATTCATAATAATAAGAGTAATAAGTATAGTAATTGTCGTTCTATCGATCATATAAGCATAACATGGCTAATAATATGAGTTAGATTGATAATACTAAGAGTAGTGAGTATAGTAATTCTCGTTCTATCGATCATATAAGCATAATATGGCTAATAATATGAGTTAGATTGATAATAATAAGAGTAATGAGTATAGTAATTGTAGTTCTATCGATCATATCGGCATAATATGGTCAATAATATGAGTTAGATTCATAATAATAAGAGTAGTAAGTATAGTATTTGTCGTTGTATCGATCATATAAGCATAATATGGCTAA
The DNA here is from genome assembly GCF_050947335.1 of Megachile rotundata. Taxonomy (NCBI): domain Eukaryota; kingdom Metazoa; phylum Arthropoda; class Insecta; order Hymenoptera; family Megachilidae; genus Megachile; species Megachile rotundata. The sequence goes on from NW_027474571.1 coordinate 16,294, forward strand.
TAATATGAGGTAGATTGATAATAATAAGAGTAATAAGTATAGTAATTGTCGTTCTATCGATCATTTAAGCATAATATGGGTAATAATATGAGTCAGATTGATAATAATAACAGTAATAAGTATAGTAATTGTCGTTCTATCGATAATATAAGCATAATATGGCTAATAATATGAGTTAGATTGATAATACTAAGAGTAGTGAGTATAGTAATTGTCGTTCTATCGATCATATAAGCATAATATGGCTAATAATATGAGTTAGATTGATAATACTAAGAGTAGTGAGTATAGTAATTCTCGTTCTATCGATCATATAAGCATAATATGTCTAATAATATGAGTTAGATTGATAATAATAAGAGTAATAACTACAGTAATTGTCGTTCTATCGATCATATAAGCATAATAAGGCTAATAATATGAGTTAGAGTGATAATACTAAGAGTAGTGAGTATAGTGATTCTCATTCTATCGATCATATAAGCATAATATGGCTAATAATATGAGTTAGATTGATAATAATAACAGTAATAAGTATAGTAATTGTCGTTCTATCGATAATATAAGCGTAATATGGCTAATAATATGAGTTAGATTGATAATACTAAGAGTAGTGAGTATAGTAATTGTCGTTCTATCGATCATATAAGCATAATATGGCTAATAATATGAGTTAGATTGATAATACTAAGAGTAGTGAGTATAGTAATTCTCGTTCTATCGATCATATAAGCATAATATGGCTAATAATATGAGTTAGATTGATAATAATAAGAGTAATGAGTATAGTAATTGTAGTTCTATCGATCATATCGGCATAATATGGTTAATAATATGAGTTAGATTCATAATAATAAGAGTAATACGTATAGTAATTGTCGTTCTATCGATCATATAAGCATAATATGGCTAATAATATGAGTTAGATTGATAATACTAAGAGTAGTGAGTATAGTAATTCTCGTTCTATCGATCATATAAGCATAATATGGCTAATAATATGAGTTAGATTGATAATAATAACAGTAATAAGTATAGTAATTGTCGTTCTATCGATAATATAAGCATAATATGGCTAATAATATGAGTTAGATTGATAATACTAAGAGTAGTGAGTATAGCAATTCTCGTTCTATCGATCATATAAGCATAATATGGCTAATAATATGAGTTAGATTGATAATAATAAGAGTAATAACTACAGTAATTGTCGTTCTATCGATCATATAAGCATAATAAGGCTAATAATATGAGTTAGATTGATAATAATAAGAGTAATAAGTATAGTAATTGTCGTTCTCTCGATCATATAAGCATAATATGGCTAATAATATGAGTTAGAGTGATAATACTAAGAGTAGTGAGTATAGTAATTCTCATTCTATCGATCATTTAAGCATAATATGGCTAATAATATGATTTAGATTGATAATAATAACAGTAATAAGTATAGTAATTGTCGTTCTATCGATAATATAACCATAATATGGCTAATAATATGAGTTAGATTGATAATACTAAGAGTAGTGAGTATAGTAATTCTCGTTCTATCGATCATATAAGCATAATATGGCTAATAATATGAGTTAGATTGATAATAATAAGAGTAATAAGTATAGTAATTGTCGTTCTCTCGATCATATAAGCATAATATGGCTAATAATATGAGTTAGAGTGATAGTACTAAGAGTAGTGAGTATAGTAATTCTCATTCTATCGATCATATAAGCATAATATGGCTAATAATATGAGGTAGATTGATAATAATAACAGTAATAGGTATAGTAATTGTCGTTCAATCGATAATATAAGCATAATATGGCTAATAATATGAGATAGATTGATAATACTAAGAGTAGTGAGTATAGTAATTGTCGTTCTATCGATCATATAAGCATAATATGGCTAATAATATGAGTTAGATTGATAATAATAAGAGTAATAAGTATAGTATTTGTCGTTCTATCGATCATGTAAGCATAATATAGCTAATAATACGAGTTAGATTGATAATAATAAGAGTAATGAGTATAGCAATTGTAGATCTATCGATCATTTAAGCATAATATGGGTAATAATATGAGTCAGATTGATAATACTAAGAGTAGTGAGTATTGAAATTCTCGTTCTATCGATCATATAAGCATAATATGGCTAATAATATGAGTTAGATTGATAATAATAAGAGTAATAACTACAGTAATTGTCGTTCTATCGATCATATAAGCATAATAAGGCTAATAATATGAGTTAGAGTGATAATACTAAGAGTAGTGAGTACAGTAATTCTCATTCTATCGATCATATAAGTATAATATGGCTAATAATATGAGTTAGATTGATAATAATAACAGTAATAAGTATAGTAATTGTCGTTCTATCGATAATATAAGCATAATATGGCTAATAATATGAGTTAGATTGATAATACTAAGAGTAGTGAGTATAGTAATTGTCGTTCTATCGATCATATAAGCATAATATGGCTAATAATATGAGTTAGATTGATAATACTAAGAGTAATAAGTATAGTATTTGTCGTTCTATCGATCATGTAAGCATGATATGGCTAATAATACGAGTTAGATTGATAATAATAAGAGTAATGAGTATAGCAATTGTAGATCTATCGATCATTTAAGCATAATATGGCTAATAATATGAGTTAGATTGATAATAATGACAGTAATAAGTATAGTAATTGTCGTTCTATCGATAATATAATCATAATATGGCTAATAATATGAGTTAGAGTGATAACACTAAGAGTAGTGAGTATAGTAATTCTCATTCTATCGATCATATAAGCATAATATGGCTAATAATATGAGTTAGATTGATAATAATAACAGTAATAAGTATAGTAATTGTCGTTCTATCGATAATATAAGCATAATATGGCTAATAATATGAGTTAGATTCATAATAATAAGAGTAATAAGTATAGTAATTGTCGTTCTATCGATCATATAAGCATAACATGGCTAATAATATGAGTTAGATTGATAATACTAAGAGTAGTGAGTATAGTAATTCTCGTTCTATCGATCATATAAGCATAATATGGCTAATAATATGAGTTAGATTGATAATAATAAGAGTAATGAGTATAGTAATTGTAGTTCTATCGATCATATCGGCATAATATGGTCAATAATATGAGTTAGATTCATAATAATAAGAGTAGTAAGTATAGTATTTGTCGTTGTATCGATCATATAAGCATAATATGGCTAATAATATGAGGTAGATTGATAATAATAAGAGTAATAAGTATAGTAATTGTCGTTCTATCGATCATTTAAGCATAATATGGGTAATAATATGAGTCAGATTGATAATAATAACAGTAATAAGTATAGTAATTGTCGTTCTATCGATAATATAAGCATAATATGGCTAATAATATGAGTTAGATTGATAATACTAAGAGTAGTGAGTATAGTAATTGTCGTTCTATCGATCATATAAGCATAATATGGCTAATAATATGAGTTAGATTGATAATACTAAGAGTAGTGAGTATAGTAATTCTCGTTCTATCGATCATATAAGCATAATATGTCTAATAATATGAGTTAGATTGATAAAAATAAGAGTAATAACTACAGTAATTGTCGTTCTATCGATCATATAAGCATAATAAGGCTAATAATATGAGTTAGAGCGATAATACTAAGAGTAGTGAGTATAGTGATTCTCATTCTATCGATCATATAAGCATAATATGGCTAATAATATGAGTTAGATTGATAATAATAACAGTAATAAGTATAGTAATTGTCGTTCTATCGATAATATAAGCGTAATATGGCTAATAATATGAGTTAGATTGATAATACTAAGAGTAGTGAGTATAGTAATTGTCGTTCTATCGATCATATAAGCATAATATGGCTAATAATATGAGTTAGATTGATAATACTAAGAGTAGTGAGTATAGTAATTCTCGTTCTATCGATCATATAAGCATAATATGGCTAATAATATGAGTTAGATTGATAATAATAAGAGTAATGAGTATAGTAATTGTAGTTCTATCGATCATTTAAGCATAATATGGCTAATAATATGAGTTTGATTGATAATAATAACAGTAATAAGTATAGTAATTGTCGTTCTATCGATAATATAACCATAATATGGCTAGTAATATGAGTTAGATTGATAATATTAAGAGTAGTGAGTATAGAAATTCTCGTTCTATCGATCATATAAGCATAATATGGCTAATAATATGAGTTAGATTGATAATAATAAGAGTAATAACTACAGTAATTGTCGTTCTATCGATCATATAAGCATAATAAGGCTAATAATATGAGTTAGAGTGATAATACTAAGAGTAGTGAGTATAGTAATTCTCATTCTATCGATCATATAAGTATAATATGGCTAATAATATGAGTTAGATTGATAATAATAACAGTAATAATTATAGTAATTGTCGTTCCATCGATAATATAAGCATAATATGGCTAATAATATGAGTTAGATTGATAATACTAAGAGTAGTGAGTATAGTAATTGTCGTTCTATCGATCATATAAGCATAATATGGCTAATAATATGAGTTAGATTGATAATACTAAGAGTAGTGAGTATAGTAATTCTCGTTCTATCGATCATATAAGCATAATATGGCTAATAATATGAGTTAGATTGATAATAATAACAGTAATAAGTATAGTAATTGTCGTTCTATCGATAATATAAGCATAATATGGCTAATAATATGAGTTAGATTGATAATACTAAGAGTAGTGAGTATAGCAATTCTCGTTCTATCGATCATATAAGCATAATATGGCTAATAATATGAGTTAGATTGATAATAATAAGAGTAATAACTACAGTAATTGTCGTTCTATCGATCATATAAGCATAATAAGGCTAATAATATGAGTTAGATTGATAATAATAAGAGTAATAAGTATAGTAATTGTCGTTCTCTCGATCATATAAGCATAATATGGCTAATAATATGAGTTAGAGTGATAATACTAAGAGTAGTGAGTATAGTAATTCTCATTCTATCGATCATTTAAGCATAATATGGCTAATAATATGATTTAGATTGATAATAATAACAGTAATAAGTATAGTAATTGTCGTTCTATCGATAATATAACCATAATATGGCTAATAATATGAGTTAGATTGATAATACTAAGAGCAGTGAGTATAGTAATTCTCGTTCTATCGATCATATAAGCATAATATGGCTAATAATATGAGTTAGATTGATAATAATAAGAGTAATAAGTATAGTAATTGTCGTTCTCTCGATCATATAAGCATAATATGGCTAATAATATGAGTTAGAGTGATAGTACTAAGAGTAGTGAGTATAGTAATTCTCATTCTATCGATCATATAAGCATAATATGGCTAATAATATGAGGTAGATTGATAATAATAACAGTAATAGGTATAGTAATTGTCGTTCAATCGATAATATAAGCATAATATGGCTAATAATATGAGATAGATTGATAATACTAAGAGTAGTGAGTATAGTAATTGTCGTTCTATCGATCATATAAGCATAATATGGCTAATAATATGAGTTAGATTGATAATAATAAGAGTAATAAGTATAGTATTTGTCGTTCTATCGATCATGTAAGCATAATATGGCTAATAATACGAGTTAGATTGATAATAATAAGAGTAATGAGTATAGCAATTGTAGATCTATCGATCATTTAAGCATAATATGGGTAATAATATGAGTCAGATTGATAATACTAAGAGTAGTGAGTATTGAAATTCTCGTTCTATCGATCATATAAGCCTAATATGGCTAATAATATGAGTTAGATTGATAATAATAAGAGTAATAACTACAGTAATTGTCGTTCTATCGATCATATAAGCATAATAAGGCTAATAATATGAGTTAGAGTGATAATACTAAGAGTAGTGAGTACAGTAATTCTCATTCTATCGATCATATAAGTATAATATGGCTAATAATATGAGTTAGATTGATAATAATGACAGTAATAAGTATAGTAATTGTCGTTCTATCGATAATATAATCATAATATGGCTAATAATATGAGTTAGATTGATAATACTAAGAGTAGTGAGTATAGTAATTCTCGTTCTATCGATCATATAAGCATAATATGGCTAATAATATGAGTTAGATTGATAATAATAAGAGTAATAAGTATAGTATTTGTCGTTCTATCGATAATATAAGCATAATATGGCTAATAATATGAGTTAGATTGATAATACTAAGAGTAGTGAGTATAGTAATTGTCGTTCTATCGATCATATAAGCATAATATGGCTAATAATATGAGTTAGATTGATAATACTAAGAGTACTGAGTACAGTAATTCTCGTTCTATCGATCATATAAGCATAATATGGCTAATAATATGAGTTCGATTGATAATAATAAGAGTAATGAGTATAGTAATTGTAGTTCTATCGATCATTTAAGCATAATATGGCTAATAATATGAGTTAGATTGATAATAATAACAGTAATAAGTATAGTAATTGTCGTTCTATCGATAATATAACCATAATATGGCTAGTAATATGAGTTAGATTGATAATATTAAGAGTAGTGAGTATAGAAATTCTCGTTCTATCGATCATATAAGCATAATATGGCTAATAATATGAGTTAGATTGATAATAATAAGAGTAATAACTACAGTAATTGTCGTTCTATCGATCATATAAGCATAATAAGGCTAATAATATGAGTTAGAGTGATAATACTAAGAGTAGTGAGTATAGTAATTCTCATTCTATCGATCATATAAGTATAATATGGCTAATAATATGAGTTAGATTGATAATAATAAGAGTAATATGTATAGTAATTGTCGTTCTCTCGATCATATAAGCATAATATGGCTAATAATATGAGTTAGAGTGATAATACTAAGAGTAGTGAGTATAGTAATTCTCATTCTATCGATCATATAAGCATAATATGGCTAATAATATGAGTTAGATTGATAATAATAACAGTAATAAGTATAGTAATTGTCGTTCTATCGATAATATAAGCATAATATGGCTAATAATATGAGTTAGATTGATAATACTAAGAGTAGTGAGTATAGTAATTGTCGTTCTATCGATCATATAAGCATAATATGGCTAATAATATGAGTTAGATTGATAATAATAAGAGTAATAAGTATAGTATTTGTCGTTCTATCGATCATGTAAGCATAATATGGCTAATAATACGTGTTAGATTGATGATAATAAGAGTAATGAGTATAGTAATTGTAGATCTATCGATCATTTAAGCATAATATGGCTAATAATATGTGTTAGATTGATAATAATAAGAGTAATAAGTATAGTAATTGTCGTTCTATCGATCATTTAAGCATAATATGGGTAATAATATGAGTCAGATTGATAATAATAACAGTAATAAGTATAGTAATTGTCGTTCTATCGATAATATAAGCATAATATGGCTAATAATATGAGTTAGATTGATAATACTAAGAGTAGTGAGTGTAGTAGTTCCCGTTCTATCGATCATACAAGCATAATGTGGCTAATAATATGAGTTAGATTGATAATAATAACAGTAATAAGTATAGTAATTGTCGTTCTATCGATCATTTAAGCATAATATGGCTAATAATATGAGTTAGATTGATAATAATAACAGTAATAAGTATAGTAATTGTCGTTCTATCGATAATATAAGCATAATATGGCTAATAATATGAGTTAGATTGATAATACTAAGAGTAGTGAATATAGTAATTCTCGTTCTATCGATCATATAAGCATAATATGGCTAATAATATGAGTTAGAGTGATAATAATAAGAGTAATGAGTATAGTAATTGTAGTTCTATCGATCATATCGGCATAATATGGTTAATAATATGAGTTAGATTCATAATAATAAGAGTAATAAGTATAGTAATTGTCGTTCTCTCGATCATATAAGCATAATATGGCTAATAATATGAGTTAGAGTGATAATACTAAGAGTAGTGAGTATAGTAATTCTCATTCTATCGATCATATAAGCATAATATGGCTAATAATATGAGTTAGATTGATAATAATAACAGTAATAAGTATAGTAATTGTCGTTCTATCGATAATATAAGCATAATATGGCTAATAATATGAGTTAGATTGATAATACTAAGAGTAGTGAGTATAGTAATTGTCGTTCTATCGATCATATAAGCATAATATGGCTAATAATATGAATTACATTGATAATAATAAGAGTAATAAGTATAGTATTTGTCGTTCTATCGATCATGTAAGCATAATATGGCTAATAATACGAGTTAGATTGATAATAATAAGAGTAATAAGTATAGTAATTGTCGTTCTATCGATCATTTAAGCATAATATGGCCAATAATATGAGTTAGATTGATAATAATAACAGTAATAAGTATAGTAATTGTCGTTCTATCGATAATATAAGCATAATATGGCTAATAATATGAGTTAGATTGATAATAATAAGAGTAATATGTATAGTAATTGTCGTTCGCTCGATCATATAAGCATAATATGGCTAATAATATGAGTTAGAGTGATAATACTAAGAGTAGTGAGTATAGTAATTCTCATTCTATCGATCATATAAGCATAATATGGCTAATAATATGAGTTAGATTGATAATAATAAGAGTAATAAGTATAGTATTTGTCGTTCTATCGATCATGTAAGCATAATATGGCTAATAATACGTGTTAGATTGATGATAATAAGAGTAATGAGTATAGTAATTGTAGATCTATCGATCATTTAAGCATAATATGGCTAATAATATGAGTTAGATTGATAATAATAACAGTAATAAGTATAGTAATTGTCGTTCTATCGATAATATAATCATAATATGGCTAATAATATGAGTTAGATTGATAATACTAAGAGTAGTGAGTATAGTAATTGTCGTTCTATCGATCATATAAGCATAATATGGCTAATAATATGAATTACATTGATAATAATAAGAGTAATAAGTATAGTATTTGTCGTTCTATCGATAATATAAGCATAATATGGCTAATAATATGAGTTAGATTGATAATACTAAGAGTAGTGAGTATAGTAATTGTCGTTCTATCGATCATATAAGCATAATATGGCTAATAATATGAGTTAGATTGATAATACTAAGAGTAGTGAGTACAGTAATTCTCGTTCTATCGATCATATAAGCATAATATGTCTAATAATATGAGTTAGATTGATAATAATAAGAGTAATAACTACAGTAATTGTCGTTCTATCGATCATATAAGCATAATAAGGCTAATAATATGAGTTAGAGTGATAATACTAAGAGTAGTGAGTATAGTGATTCTCATTCTATCGATCATATAAGCATAATATGGCTAATAATATGAGTTAGATTGATAATAATAACAGTAATAAGTATAGTAATTGTCGTTCTATCGATAATATAAGCGTAATATGGCTAATAATATGAGTTAGATTGATAATACTAAGAGTAGTGAGTATAGTAATTGTCGTTCTATCGATCATATAAGCATAATATGGCTAATAATATGAATTACATTGATAATAATAAGAGTAATAAGTATAGTATTTGTCGTTCTATCGATCATGTAAGCATAATATGGCTAATAATACGAGTTAGATTGATAATAATAAGAGTAATAAGTATAGTAATTGTCGTTCTATCGATCATTTAAGCATAATATGGCCAATAATATGAGTTAGATTGATAATAATAACAGTAATAAGTATAGTAATTGTCGTTCTATCGATAATATAAGCATAATATGGCTAATAATATGAGTTAGATTGATAATAATAAGAGTAATATGTATAGTAATTGTCGTTCGCTCGATCATATAAGCATAATATGGCTAATAATATGAGTTAGAGTGATAATACTAAGAGTAGTGAGTATAGTAATTCTCATTCTATCGATCATATAAGCATAATATGGCTAATAATATGAGTTAGATTGATAATAATAAGAGTAATAAGTATAGTATTTGTCGTTCTATCGATCATGTAAGCATAATATGGCTAATAATACGTGTTAGATTGATGATAATAAGAGTAATGAGTATAGTAATTGTAGATCTATCGATCATTTAAGCATAATATGGCTAATAATATGAGTTAGATTGATAATAATAACAGTAATAAGTATAGTAATTGTCGTTCTATCGATAATATAATCATAATATGGCTAATAATATGAGTTAGATTGATAATACTAAGAGTAGTGAGTATAGTAATTGTCGTTCTATCGATCATATAAGCATAATATGGCTAATAATATGAATTACATTGATAATAATAAGAGTAATAAGTATAGTATTTGTCGTTCTATCGATAATATAAGCATAATATGGCTAATAATATGAGTTAGATTGATAATACTAAGAGTAGTGAGTATAGTAATTGTCGTTCTATCGATCATATAAGCATAATATGGCTAATAATATGAGTTAGATTGATAATACTAAGAGTAGTGAGTACAGTAATTCTCGTTCTATCGATCATATAAGCATAATATGTCTAATAATATGAGTTAGATTGATAATAATAAGAGTAATAACTACAGTAATTGTCGTTCTATCGATCATATAAGCATAATAAGGCTAATAATATGAGTTAGAGTGATAATACTAAGAGTAGTGAGTATAGTGATTCTCATTCTATCGATCATATAAGCATAATATGGCTAATAATATGAGTTAGATTGATAATAATAACAGTAATAAGTATAGTAATTGTCGTTCTATCGATAATATAAGCGTAATATGGCTAATAATATGAGTTAGATTGATAATACTAAGAGTAGTGAGTATAGTAATTGTCGTTCTATCGATCATATAAGCATAATATGGCTAATAATATGAGTTAGATTGATAATACTAAGAGTAGTGAGTATAGTAATTCTCGTTCTATCGATCATATAAGCATAATATGGCTAATAATATGAGTTAGATTGATAACAATAAGAGTAATGAGTATAGTAATTGTAGTTCTATCGATCATTTAAGCATAATATGGCTAATAATATGAGTTTGATTGATAATAATAACAGTAATAAGTATAGTAATTGTCGTTCTATCGATAATATAACCATAATATGGCTAGTAATATGAGTTAGATTGATAATATTAAGAGTAGTGAGTATAGAAATTCTCGTTCTATCGATCATATAAGCATAATATGGCTAATAATATGAGTTAGATTGATAATAATAAGAGTAATAACTACAGTAATTGTCGTTCTATCGATCATATAAGCATAATAAGGCTAATAATATGAGTTAGAGTGATAATACTAAGAGTAGTGAGTATAGTAATTCTCATTCTATCGATCATATAAGTATAATATGGCTAATAATATGAGTTAGATTGATAATAATAACAGTAATAATTATAGTAATTGTCGTTCCATCGATAATATAAGCATAATATGGCTAATAATATGAGTTAGATTGATAATACTAAGAGTAGTGAGTATAGTAATTGTCGTTCTATCGATCATATAAGCATAATATGGCTAATAATATGAGTTAGATTGATAATAATAAGAGTAATAAGTATAGTATTTGTCGTTCTATCGATCATGTAAGCATGATATGGCTAATAGTACGAGTTAGATTGATAATAATAAGAGTAATAAGTATAGTAATTGTCGTACTATCGATCATTTAAGAATAATATGGCCAATAATATGAGTTAGATTGGTAATAGTAACAGTAATAAGTATAGTAATTGTCGTTCTATCGATAATATAAGCATAATATGGCTAATAATATGAGTTAGATTGATAATACTAAGAGTAGTGAGTATAGTAATTCTCGTTCTATCGATCATGTAAGCATAATATGGCTAATAATATGAGTTAGATTGATAATAATAAGAGTAATGAGTATAGTAATTGTAGTTCTATCGATCATATCGGCATAATATGGTTAATAATATGAGTTAGATTCATAATAATAAGAGTAATACGTATAGTAATTGTCGTTCTATCGATCATATAAGCATAATATGGCTAATAATATGAGTTAGATTGATAATACTAAGAGTAGTGAGTATAGTAATTCTCGTTCTATCGATCATATAAGCATAATATGGCTAATAATATGAGTTAGATTGATAATAATAACAGTAATAAGTATAGTAATTGTCGTTCTATCGATAATATAAGCATAATATGGCTAATAATATGAGTTAGATTGATAATACTAAGAGTAGTGAGTATAGCAATTCTCGTTCTATCGATCATATAAGCATAATATGGCTAATAATATGAGTTAGATTGATAATAATAAGAGTAATAACTACAGTAATTGTCGTTCTATCGATCATATAAGCATAATAAGGCTAATAATATGAGTTAGATTGATAATAATAAGAGTAATAAGTATAGTAATTGTCGTTCTCTCGATCATATAAGCATAATATGGCTAATAATATGAGTTAGAGTGATAATACTAAGAGTAGTGAGTATAGTAATTCTCATTCTATCGATCATTTAAGCATAATATGGCTAATAATATGATTTAGATTGATAATAATAACAGTAATAAGTATAGTAATTGTCGTTCTATCGATAATATAACCATAATATGGCTAATAATATGAGTTAGATTGATAATACTAAGAGTAGTGAGTATAGTAATTCTCGTTCTATCGATCATATAAGCATAATATGGCTAATAATATGAGTTAGATTGATAATAATAAGAGTAATAAGTATAGTAATTGTCGTTCTCTCGATCATATAAGCATAATATGGCTAATAATATGAGTTAGAGTGATAGTACTAAGAGTAGTGAGTATAGTAATTCTCATTCTATCGATCATATAAGCATAATATGGCTAATAATATGAGGTAGATTGATAATAATAACAGTAATAGGTATAGTAATTGTCGTTCAATCGATAATATAAGCATAATATGGCTAATAATATGAGTTAGATTGATAATACTAAGAGTAGTGAGTATAGTAATTGTCGTTCTATCGATCATATAAGCATAATATGGCTAATAATATGAGTTAGATTGATAATAATAAGAGTAATAAGTATAGTATTTGTCGTTCTATCGATCATGTAAGCATAATATGGCTAATAATACGAGTTAGATTGATAATAATAAGAGTAATGAGTATAGCAATTGTAGATCTATCGATCATTTAAGCATAATATGGGTAATAATATGAGTCAGATTGATAATACTAAGAGTAGTGAGTATTGAAATTCTCGTTCTATCGATCATATAAGCATAATATGGCTAATAATATGAGTTAGATTGATAATAATAAGAGTAATAACTACAGTAATTGTCGTTCTATCGATCATATAAGCATAATAAGGCTAATAATATGAGTTAGATTGATAATATTAAGAGTAATGAGTAGAGTAATTGTAGTTCTATCGATAATATAACCATAATATGGCTAATAATATGAGTTAGAGTGATAATACTAAGAGTAGTGAGTACAGTAATTCTCATTCTATCGATCATATAAGTATAATATGGCTAATAATATGAGTTAGATTGATAATAATAACAGTAATAAGTATAGTAATTGTCGTTCTATCGATAATATAAGCATAATATGGCTAATAATATGAGTTAGATTGATAATACTAAGAGTAGTGAGTATAGTAATTGTCGTTCTATCGATCATATAAGCATAATATGGCTAATAATATGAGTTAGATTGATAATAATAAGAGTAATAAGTATAGTATTTGTCGTTCTATCGATCATGTAAGCATGATATGGCTAATAATACGAGTTAGATTGATAATAATAAGAGTAATGAGTATAGCAATTGTAGATCTATCGATCATTTAAGCATAATATGGCTAATAATATGAGTTAGATTGATAATAATGACAGTAATAAGTATAGTAATTGTCGTTCTATCGATAATATAATCATAATATGGCTAATAATATGAGTTAGATTGATAATACTAAGAGTAGTGAGTATAGTAATTCTCGTTCTATCGATCATATAAGCATAATATGGCTAATAATATGAGTTAGATTGATAATAATAAGAGTAATAAGTATAGTATTTGTCGTTCTATCGATCATATAAGCATAATATGGCTAATAATATGAGTTAGATTGATAATATTAAGAGTAATGAGTAGAGTAATTGTAGTTCTATCGATCATATCTGCATAATATGGTTAATAATATGAGTTAGATTGATAATAATAAGAGTAGTAAGTATAGTATTTGTCGTTCTATCGATCATATAAGCATAATATGGCTAATAATATGAGTTAGATTGATAATAATAAGAGTAATAAGTATAGTAATTGTCGTTCTATCGATCATTTAAGCATAATATGGGTAATAATATGAGTCAGATTGATAATAATAACAGTAATAAGTATAGTAATTGTCGTTCTATCGATAATATAAACATAATATGGCTAATAATATGAGTTAGATTGATAATCCTAAGAGTAGTGAGTATAGTAATTCTCGTTCTATCGATCATATAAGCATAATATGGCTAATAATATGAGTTAGATTGATAATAATAAGAGTAATAAGTATAGTAATTGTCGTTCTATCGATCATATAAGCATAATATGGCTAATAATATGAGTTAGATTGATAATACTAAGAGTAGTGAGTATAGTAATTCTCGTTCTATCGATCATATAAGCATAATATGGCTAATAATATGAGTTAGATTGATAATAATAAGAGTAATAACTACAGTAATTGTCGTTCTATCGATCATATAAGCATAATAAGGCTAATAATATGAGTTAGAGTGATAATACTAAGAGTAGTGAGTATAGTAATTCTCATTCTATCGATCATATAAGCATAATATGGCTAATAATATGAGTTAGATTGATAATAATAACAGTAATAAGTATAGTAATTGTCGTTCTATCGATAATATAAGCATAATATGGCTAATAATATGAGTTAGATTGATAATACTAAGAGTAGTGAGTATAGTAATTGTCGTTCTATCGATCATATAAGCATAATATGGCTAATAATATGAGTTAGATTGATAATACTAAGAGTACTGAGTATAGTAATTCTCGTTCTATCGATCATATAAGCATAATATGGCTAATAATATGAGTTCGATTGATAATAATAAGAGTAATGAGTATAGTAATTGTCGTTCTATCGATCATATAAGCATAATAAGGCTAATAATATGAGTTAGAGTGATAATACTAAGAGTAGTGAGTATAGTAATTCTCATTCTATCGATCATTTAAGCATAATATGGCTAATAATATGATTTAGATTGATAATAATAACAGTAATAAGTATAGTAATTGTCGTTCTATCGATAATATAACCATAATATGGCTAATAATATGAGTTAGATTGATAATACTAAGAGTAGTGAGTATAGTAATTCTCGTTCTATCGATCATATAAGCATAATATGGCTAATAATATGAGTTAGATTGATAATAATAAGAGTAATGAGTATAGCAATTGTAGATCTATCGATCATTTAAGCATAATATGGCTAATAATATGAGTTAGATTGATAATAATGACAGTAATAAGTATAGTAATTGTCGTTCTATCGATAATATAATCATAATATGGCTAATAATATGAGTTAGATTGATAATACTAAGAGTAGTGAGTATAGTATTTGTCGTTCTATCGATCATATAAGCATAATATGGCTAATAATATGAGTTAGATTGATAATAATAAGAGTAATGAGTAGAGTAATTGTAGTTCTATCGATCATATCTGCATAATATGGTTAATAATATGAGTTAGATTGATAATAATAAGAGTAGTAAGTATAGTATTTGTCGTTCTATCGATCATATAAGCATAATATGGCTAATAATATGAGTTAGATTGATAATAATAAGAGTAATAAGTATAGTAATTGTCGTTCTATCGATCATTTAAGCATAATATGGGTAATAATATTAGTCAGATTGATAATAATAACAGTAATAAGTATAGTAATTGTCGTTCTATCGATAATATAAACATAATATGGCTAATAATATGAGTTAGATTGATAATCCTAAGAGTAGTGAGTATAGTAATTCTCGTTCTATCGATCATATAAGCATAATATGGCTAATAATATGAGTTAGATTGATAATAATAAGAGTAATAACTACAGTAATTGTCGTTCGATCGATCATATAAGCATAATAAGGCTAATAATATGAGTTAGATTGATAATACTAAGAGTAGTGAGTATAGTAATTCTCATTCTATCGATCATATAAGCATAATATGGCTAATAATATGAGTTAGATTGATAATACTAAGAGTAGTGAGTATAGTAATTGTCGTTCTATCGATCATATAAGCATAATATGGCTAATAATATGAGTTAGATTGATAATACTAAGAGTAGTGAGTATAGTAATTCTCGTTCTATCGATCATATAAGCATAATATGGCTAATAATATGAGTTAGATTGATAATAATAAGAGTAATAAGTATAGTATTTGTCGTTCTATCGATCATGTAAGCATAATATGGCTAATAATACGAGTTAGATTGATAATAATAAGAGTAATGAGTATAGCAATTGTAGATCTATCGATCATTTAAGCATAATATGGGTAATAATATGAGTCAGATTGATAATACTAAGAGTAGTGAGTATTGAAATTCTCGTTCTATCGATCATATAAGCATAATATGGCTAATAATATGAGTTAGATTGATAATAATAAGAGTAATAACTACAGTAATTGTCGTTCTATCGATCATATAAGCATAATAAGGCTAATAATATGAGTTAGATTGATAATACTAAGAGTAGTGAGTATAGTAATTGTCGTTCTATCGATCATATAAGCATAATATGGCTAATAATATGAGTTAGATTGATAATAATAAGAGTAATAAGTATAGTATTTGTCGTTCTATCGATCATGTAAGCATGATATGGCTAATAATACGAGTTAGATTGATAATAATAAGAGTAATAAGTATAGTAATTGTCGTACTATCGATCATTTAAGCATAATATGGCTAATAATATGAGTTAGATTGATAATAATAACAGTAATAAGTATAGTAAGTGTCGTTCTATCGATAATATAAGCATAATATGGCTAATAATATGAGTTAGATTGATAATACTAAGAGTAGTGAGTATAGTAATTGTCGTTCTATCGATCATATAAGCATAATATGGCTAATAATATGAGTTAGATTGATAATAATAAGAGTAATAAGTATAGTAATTGTCGTTCTATCGATAATATAAGCATAATATGGCTAATAATATGAGTTAGATTGATAATAATAAGAGTAATAAGTATAGTAATTGTCGTTCTCTCGATCATATAAGCATAATATGGCTAATAATATGAGTTAGAGTGATAATACTAAGAGTAGTGAGTATAGTAATTCTCATTCTATCGATCATTTAAGCATAATATGGCTAATAATATGATTTAGATTGATAATAATAACAGTAATAAGTATAGTAATTGTCGTTCTATCGATAATATAACCATAATATGGCTAATAATATGAGTTAGATTGATAATACTAAGAGTAGTGAGTATAGTAATTCTCGTTCTATCGATCATATAAGCATAATATGGCTAATAATATGAGTTAGATTGATAATAATAAGAGTAATAAGTATAGTAATTGTCGTTCTCTCGATCATATAAGCATAATATGGCTAATAATATGAGTTAGAGTGATAGTACTAAGAGTAGTGAGTATAGTAATTCTCATTCTATCGATCATATAAGCATAATATGGCTAATAATATGAGGTACATTGATAATAATAACAGTAATAGGTATAGTAATTGTCGTTCTATCGATAATATAAGCATAATATGGCTAATAATATGAGTTAGATTGATAATACTAAGAGTAGTGAGTATAGTAATTGTCGTTCTATCGATCATATAAGCATAATATGGCTAATAATATGAGTTAGATTGATAATAATAAGAGTAATAAGTATAGTATTTGTCGTTCTATCGATCATGTAAGCATAATATGGCTAATAATACCAGTTAGATTGATAATAATAAGAGTAATGAGTATAGCAATTGTAGATCTATCGATCATTTAAGCATAATATGGCTAATAATATGAGTTAGATTGATAATAATAACAGTAATAAGTATAGTAATTGTCGTTCTATCGATAATATAAGCATAATATGGCTAATAATATGAGTTAGATTGATAATACTAAGAGTAGTGAGTATAGTAATTCTCGTTCTATCGATCATATAAGCATAATATGGCTAATAATATGAGTTAGATTGATAATAATAAGAGTAATAAGTATAGTAATTGTCGTTCTCTCGATCATATAAGCATAATATGGCTAATAATATGAGTTAGAGTGATAGTACTAAGAGTAGTGAGTATAGTAATTCTCATTCTATCGATCATATAAGCATAATATGGCTAATAATATGAGGTAGATTGATAATAATAACAGTAATAGGTATAGTAATTGTCGTTCTATCGATAATATAAGCATAATATGGCTAATAATATGAGTTAGATTGATAATACTAAGAGTAGTGAGTATAGTAATTGTCGTTCTATCGATCATATAAGCATAATATGGCTAATAATATGAGTTAGATTGATAATAATAAGAGTAATAACTACAGTAATTGTCGTTCTATCGATCATATAAGCATAATAAGGCTAATAATATGAGTTAGAGTGATAATACTAAGAGTAGTGAGTATAGTAATTCTCATTCTATCGATCATATAAGCATAATATGGCTAATAATATGAGTTAGATTGATAATAATAACAGTAATAAGTATAGTAATTGTCGTTCTATCGATAATATAAGCATAATATGGCTAATAATATGAGTTAGATTGATAATACTAAGAGTAGTGAGAATAGTAATTGTCGTTCTATCGATCATATAAGCATAATATGGCTAATAATATGAGTTAGATTGATAATACTAAGAGTACTGAGTATAGTAATTCTCGTTCTATCGATCATATAAGCATAATATGGCTAATAATATGAGTTCGATTGATAATAATAAGAGTAATGAGTATAGTAATTGTAGTTCTATCGATCATTTAAGCATAATATGGCTAATAATATGAGTTAGATTGATAATAATAACAGTAATAAGTATAGTAATTGTCGTTCTATCGATAATATAACCATAATATGGCTAGTAATATGAGTTAGATTGATAATATTAAGAGTAGTGAGTATAGAAATTCTCGTTCTATCGATCATATAAGCATAATATGGCTAATAATATGAGTTAGATTGATAATAATAAGAGTAATAACTACAGTAATTGTCGTTCTATCGATCATATAAGCATAATAAGGCTAATAATATGAGTTAGAGTGATAATACTAAGAGTAGTGAGTATAGTAATTCTCATTCTATCGATCATATAAGTATAATATGGCTAATAATATGAGTTAGATTGATAATAATAAGAGTAATATGTATAGTAATTGTCGTTCTCTCGATCATATAAGCATAATATGGCTAATAATATGAGTTAGAGTGATAATACTAAGAGTAGTGAGTATAGTAATTCTCATTCTATCGATCATATAAGCATAATATGGCTAATAATATGAGTTAGATTGATATTAATAACAGTAATAAGTATAGTAATTGTCGTTCTATCGATAATATAAGCATAATATGGCTAATAATATGAGTTAGATTGATAATACTAAGAGTAGTGAGTATAGTAATTGTCG
>NW_027474572.1:0-36005 GCF_050947335.1 Megachile rotundata
ATACTTATTACACTCACTATTTTCAATCTAACTCATATTATTTACCACATTATGCAGATATAATCGATAGAACGACAATTACTGTACATATTACTCCTATTGTTATCCATCTAACTCATATTATTAGCCATATTATGCTTATATGATCGATAGAACCAAAATTACTATACTTATTACACTCACTGTTATCAATCTAACTCATATTATTAGCCATATTATGGTTATATGATCGATAGAACGACAATTACTATACTCATTACACTCACTATTATCAATCTAACTCATATTATTAGCCATATTATGCTTATATGATCGGTAGAACGACAATTACTATACTTATTACACTCACTGTTATCAATCCAACTCATATTATTAACCATATTAAGCAGATATGATCGATAGAACGACAATTACTATACTTATTGCTCTTATTATTATCAATCTAACTCATATTGTTAGCCATGTTATGCTGAAATGATCGACAGAACGACAATAACTGTACTCATTACTCTTATTATTATCAATCTAACTCATATTATTACCCATATTATGCTTATATGATCGATAGAACGTCAATTACTATACTTATTACTCTTATTATTATCAATCTAACTCATATTATTAGCCATATTATGCTTATATGATCGATAGAACGACAATTACTACACATATTACACTCACTATTATCAATCTAACTCATATTATTAACCATATTATGCAGATATGATCGATAGAACGACAATTACTATACTTATTACTCTTATTATTATCAATCTAGCTCATATTATTAGCCATATTATGCTTATATGATCGATAGAACGACAATTACTACACTTATTACACTCACTTTTATCAATCTAACTCATATTATTAACCATATTATGCAGATATGATCGATAGAACGACAATTACTATACTTATTGCTCTTATTATTATCAATCTAGCTCATATTATTAGCCATATTATGCAGATATGATCGATCGTACGACAATTACTATACTCATTACTCTTATTATTATTAATCTAACTCATATTATTAACCATATTATGCTTATATGATCGATAGAACGACAATTACTATACTTTTTACTCTTATTATTATCAATCTAACTCATATTATTAGCCATATTGAACTTATATGATCGATAGAACGACAATTACTATACTTATTACACTCACTATTATCAATCTAAATAATATTATTAGCCATATTATGCTTATATGATCGATAGAACGACAATTACTGTACTTATTACTCTTATCATTATCAATCTAACTCATATTATTAGCCATATTATGCTTATATGATCGATAGAACGACAATTACTATACTTATTACTCTTATTATTATCAATCTAACTCATATTATTAGCCATATTATGCTTAAATGATCGATAGAACGACAATTACTATACTTGTTATTCTTATTTTTATCAACCTAACTCATATTATTAACCATGTTATGCAAATATGACCGATAGAATGACAATTACTATACTTATTACTCCTATTATTATCAATCTAACTCATATTATTAACCATATTATGCAGATATGATCGATCGTACGACAATTACTATACTCATTACTCTTATTATTATTAATCTAACTCATATTATTAACCATATTATGCTTATATGATCGGTAGAACGATAATTACTATACCTATTACTCTTACTATTATTAATCTAACTCATATTATTAGCCATATTATGCTTATATGATCGATAGAACGACAATTACTATACTTTTTACTCTTATTATTATCAATCTAACTCATATTATTAGCCATATTGAACTTATATGATCGATAGAACGACAATTGCTATACTTATTACACTCACAGTTATCAATCTAACTCATATTATTAGCCATATTATGCTCATATGATCGATAGAACGACAATTACTATACTTATTACACTCACTGTTATCAATCCAACTCATATTATTAACCATATTAAGCAGATATGATCGATAGAACGACAATTACTATACTTATTGATCTTATTATTATCAATCTAACTCATATTATTAGCCATATTATGCTGATATGATCGATAGAACGACAATTACTATACTCACTACTTTTATTATTATTACTCTAACTCATATTATTAGCCATATAATGCTTATATGGTCGATAGAACGACAATTACTATACTTATTACTCTTATTATTATGAATCTAACTCACATTATTAGCCATATTATGCATAAGGTTCGATAGAACGACAATTACTACACTTATTACACTCACTGTTATCAATCTAACTCATATTATTAGTAATATTATGCTTATATGATCGATAGAACGACAATTACTATACTTATTACTCTTATTATTATCAATCTAACTCATATTATTAGCCATATTGAGCTTATATGATCGATAGAACGACAATTACTATACTTATTACACTCACTATTATCAATCTAACTCATATTATTAAGCCATATTATGGTTATATGACCGATAGAACGACAATTACTATACTGATTACTCTTAGTATTATTAATCTAACTCATATTATTAGCCATATTATGCTTATATGATCGATAGGACGACAATTACTATACTCATTACTCTTATTATTATGTATCTAACTCATATTATTAGCCATATTATACTTATATGATCGATAGAACGACAATTACTATACTTATTACACTCACTATTATCAATCTCACTCATATTATTAACCATATTATGCAGATATGATCGATAGAACGACAATTACTATACATATTACTCTTATTATTATCAATCTAACTCATATTATTAGCCATATTATGCTTACATGATCGATAGAACGACAATTACGAAACTTATTACACTCACTATTATCAATCTAACTCATATTATTGACCATATTATGCAGATATGATCGATAGAACGACAATTACTATACTTGTTACTCTTATTATTATCAATTTAACCCATATTATTAGCCATATTATGCTTACATGATCGATAGAACGACATTTACTATACTTATTACACTCACTGTTATCAATCTAACTCATATTATTAGCCATATTATGCTTACATGATCGATAGAACGACAATTACTATACTTATTACACTCACTGTTATCAAACTAACTCATATTATTAGCCATATTATGGTTATATGATCGATAGAACGACAATTACTATACTTATTACACTCACTGTTATCAATCCAACTCATATTATTAACCATATTAAGCAGATATGATCGATAGAACGACAATTACTATACTTATTGCTCTTATTATTATCAATCTAACTCATATTATTAGCCATATTATGCTTATATGATCGATAGAACGACAATTACTATACTTATTACTCTTATTATTATCAATCTAACTCATATTGTTAGCCATGTTATGCTTAAATGATCGACAGAACGACAATAACTGTACTCATTACTCTTATTATTATCAATCTAACTCATATTATTACCCATATTATGCTTATATGATCGATAGAACGTCAATTACTATACTTATTACTCTTATTATTATCAATCTAACTCATATTATTAGCCATATTATGCTTATATGATCGATAGAACGACAATTACTACACATATTACACTCACTATTATCAATCTAACTCATATTATTAACCATATTATGCAGATATGATCGATAGAACGACAATTACTATACTTATTACTCTTATTATTATCAATCTAGCTCATATTATTAGCCATATTATGCTTATATGATCGATAGAACGACAATTACTACACTTATTACACTCACTTTTATCAATCTAACTCATATTATTAACCATATTATGCAGATATGATCGATAGAACGACAATTACTATACTTATTGCTCTTATTATTATCAATCTAGCTCATATTATTAGCCATATTATGCAGATATGATCGATCGTACGACAATTACTATACTCATTACTCTTATTATTATTAATCTAACTCATATTATTAACCATATTATGCTTATATGATCGATAGAACGACAATTACTATACTTTTTACTCTTATTATTATCAATCTAACTCATATTATTAGCCATATTGAACTTATATGATCGATAGAACGACAATTACTATACTTATTACACTCACTATTATCAATCTAAATAATATTATTAGCCATATTATGCTTATATGATCGATAGAACGACAATTACTGTACTTATTACTCTTATCATTATCAATCTAACTCATATTATTAGCCATATTATGCTTATATGATCGATAGAACGACAATTACTATACTTATTACTCTTATTATTATCAATCTAACTCATATTATTAGCCATATTATGCTTAAATGATCGATAGAACGACAACTACTATACTTGTTATTCTTATTTTTATCAACCTAACTCATATTATTAACCATGTTATGCAAATATGACCGATAGAATGACAATTACTATACTTATTACTCCTATTATTATCAATCTAACTCATATTATTAGCCATATTGTGCTTATATGATCGACAGAACGACAATTACTATACTTATTACACTCACTATTATCAATCTAACTCATATTATTTACCACATTATGCAGATATAATCGATAGAACGACAATTACTATACATATTACTCCTATTATTATCAATCTAACTCATATTATTAACCATATTATGCAGATATGATCGATCGTACGACAATTACTATACTCATTACTCTTATTATTATTAATCTAACTCATATTATTAACCATATTATGCTTATATGATCGGTAGAACGATAATTACTATACCTATTACTCTTACTATTATTAATCTAACTCATATTATTAGCCATATTATGCTTATATGATCGATAGAACGACAATTACTATACTTTTTACTCTTATTATTATCAATCTAACTCATATTATTAGCCATATTGAACTTATATGATCGATAGAACGACAATTGCTATACTTATTACACTCACAGTTATCAATCTAACTCATATTATTAGCCATATTATGCTCATATGATCGATAGAACGACAATTACTATACTTATTACACTCACTGTTATCAATCCAACTCATATTATTAACCATATTAAGCAGATATGATCGATAGAACGACAATTACTATACTTATTGATCTTATTATTATCAATCTAACTCATATTATTAGCCATATTATGCTGATATGATCGATAGAACGACAATTACTATACTCACTACTTTTATTATTATTACTCTAACTCATATTATTAGCCATATAATGCTTATATGGTCGATAGAACGACAATTACTGTACTTATTACTCTTATCATTATCAATCTAACTCATATTATTAGCCATATTATGCTTATACGATCGATAGAACGACAATTACTATACTTATTATTCTTATTTTTATCAACCTAACTCATATTATTAACCATGTTATGCAAATATGATCGATAGAACGACAATTACCATACTTATTACACTTATTATTATCAATCTAACTCGTATTATTAGCCATATTATGCTCATATGATCGATAGAACGACAATTACTGTACTTATTACTCTTATCATTATCAATCTAACTCATATTATTAGCCATATTATGCTTACATGATCGACAGAACGACAATTACCATACATATTACTCTTATTATTATCAACCTAGCTCATATTATTAGCCATATTATGTTTATATGATCGATAGAACGACAATTACTATACTTATTACTCTTACTATTATGAATCTAACTCACATTATTAGCCATATTATGCTTATATGATCGACAGAACGACAATGACTATACTTATTACACTCACTACTATCAATCTAACTCATATTATTTACCACATTATGCAGATATCATCGATAGAACGACAATTACTATACATATTACTCCTATTATTATCAATCTAACTCATATTATTAGCCACATTATGCTTATATGATCGAAAGAACGACAATTACTATACTTATTACACTCACTATTATCAATCCAACTCATATTATTAACCATATAAGGCAGATGTGATCGATAGGACGACAATTACTATACTCATTACTCTTATTATTATCAATCTAACTCATATTATTAGCCATATTGAACTTATATGATCGATAGAACGACAATTACTATACATATTACACTCACTATTATCAATCTAAATAATATTATTAGCCATATTATGCTTATATGATCGATAGAACGACAATTACTATACTCAGTACTCTTATTATTATCAATCTAACTCATATTATTAGCCACATTATGCTTACATGATCAATAGAACGACAATTACTATACTTATTACACTCACTGTTATCAATCCAACTCATATTATTAACCATATTAAGCAGATATGATCGATAGAACGACAATTACTATACTTATTACACTCACTGTTATCAATCTAACTCATATTATTAACCATATTATGCTTATATGATCGATAGGACGACAATTACTATACTTATTACTCTTATTATTATCAACCTAACTCATATTATTAGACATATTATGTTTATGTGATCGATAGAACGACAATTACCATACTTATTACTATTATTATTATGAATCTAACTCACATTATTAGCCATATTATGCTTATATGATCGATAGATCCACAATTACTATACTTATTACTCTTATTATTATCAATCTAACTCATATTATTAGCCATATTATGCTTATATGATCGATAGGACAACAATTACTATACCTATTACTCTTATTATTATCAATCTAACTCATATTATTACCCATATTATGCTTATATGATCGATAGAACGACAATTACTATACTTTTTACTCTTATTATTATCAATATAACTCATATTATTAGCCATTTTATGCTTATATGATCGGTAGAACGATAATTACAATACTCATTACTCGTATCATTATCAATATAACTCATATTATTAGCCATATTATGCTTACATGATCGATAGAACGACAATTACTCTACTTATTATTCTTACTTTTATCAACCTAACATATATTATTAGCTATATTATGCTTAAATGATCGATATAACGACAATTACTATACTCACTACTTTTATTATTATCACTCTAACTCATATTATTAGCCATATTATGCTTATATGATCGACAGAACGACAATTACTATACTTATTACACTCACTATTATCAATCTAACTCATATTATTTACCACATTATGCAGATATAATCGATAGAACGACAATTCCTATACTTATTACTCTTATTATTATCAATCTAACTCATATTATTAGTCATATTATGCTTATATGATCGATAGAACGACAATTACTACACATATTACACTCACTATTATCAATCTAACTCATATTATTAACCATATTATGCAGATATGATCGATAGAACGACAATTACTCTACTTATTACTCTTATTATTATCAATCTAGCTCATATTATTAGCCATATTATGCTTATATGATCGATAGAACGACAATTACTACACTTATTACACTCACTTTTATCAATCTAACTCATATTATTAACCATATTATGCAGATATGATCGATAGAACGACAATTACTATACTTATTGCTCTTATTATTATCAATCTAGCTCATATTATTAGCCATATTATGCAGATATGATCGATCGTACGACAATTACTATACTCATTACTCTTATTATTATTAATCTAACTCATATTATTAACCATATTATGCTTATATGATCGATAGAACGACAATTACTATACTTTTTACTCTTATTATTATCAATCTAACTCATATTATTAGCCATATTGAACTTATATGATCGATAGAACGACAATTACTATACTTATTACACTCACTATTATCAATCTAAATAATATTATTAGCCATATTATGCTTATATGATCGATAGAACGACAATTACTGTACTTATTACTCTTATCATTATCAATCTAA
Source organism: Megachile rotundata (assembly GCF_050947335.1). NCBI lineage: Eukaryota > Metazoa > Arthropoda > Insecta > Hymenoptera > Megachilidae > Megachile > Megachile rotundata. The sequence continues at coordinate 7,834 of NW_027474572.1, forward strand.
CTCATATTATTAGCCATATTATGCTTATATGATCGATAGAACGACAATTACTATACTTATTACTCTTATTATTATCAATCTAACTCATATTATTAGCCATATTATGCTTAAATGATCGATAGAACGACAATTACTATACTTGTTATTCTTATTTTTATCAACCTAACTCATATTATTAACCATGTTATGCAAATATGACCGATAGAATGACAATTACTATACTTATTACTCCTATTATTATCAATCTAACTCATATTATTAGCCATATTGTGCTTATATGATCGACAAAACGACAATTACTATACTTATTACACTCACTGTTATCAATCTAACTCATATTATTAACCATATTATGCTTATATGATCGATAGGACGACAATTACTATACTTATTACTCTTATTATTATCAACCTAACTCATATTATTAGACATATTATGTTTATATGATCGATGGAACGACAATTACCATACTTATTACTATTATTATTATGAATCTAACTCACATTATTAGCCATATTATGCTTATATGATCGACAGAACGACAATTACTATACTTATTACACTCACTATTTTCAATCTAACTCATATTATTTACCACATTATGCAGATATAATCGATAGAACGACAATTACTATACATATTACTCCTATTGTTATCCATCTAACTCATATTATTAGCCATATTATGCTTATATGATCGATAGAACCAAAATTACTATACTTATTACACTCACTGTTATCAATCTAACTCATATTATTAGCCATATTATGGTTATATGATCGATAGAACGACAATTACTATACTCATTACACTCACTATTATCAATCTAACTCATATTATTAGCCATATTATGCTTATATGATCGGTAGAACGACAATTACTATACTTATTACACTCACTGTTATCAATCCAACTCATATTATTAACCATATTAAGCAGATATGATCGATAGAACGACAATTACTATACTTATTGCTCTTATTATTATCAATCTAACTCATATTGTTAGCCATGTTATGCTGAAATGATCGACAGAACGACAATAACTGTACTCATTACTCTTATTATTATCAATCTAACTCATATTATTACCCATATTATGCTTATATGATCGATAGAACGTCAATTACTATACTTATTACTCTTATTATTATCAATCTAACTCATATTATTAGCCATATTATGCTTATATGATCGATAGAACGACAATTACTACACATATTACACTCACTATTATCAATCTAACTCATATTATTAACCATATTATGCAGATATGATCGATAGAACGACAATTACTATACTTATTACTCTTATTATTATCAATCTAGCTCATATTATTAGCCATATTATGCTTATATGATCGATAGAACGACAATTACTACACTTATTACACTCACTTTTATCAATCTAACTCATATTATTAACCATATTATGCAGATATGATCGATAGAACGACAATTACTATACTTATTGCTCTTATTATTATCAATCTAGCTCATATTATTAGCCATATTATGCAGATATGATCGATCGTACGACAATTACTATACTCATTACTCTTATTATTATTAATCTAACTCATATTATTAACCATATTATGCTTATATGATCGATAGAACGACAATTACTATACTTTTTACTCTTATTATTATCAATCTAACTCATATTATTAGCCATATTGAACTTATATGATCGATAGAACGACAATTACTATACTTATTACACTCACTATTATCAATCTAAATAATATTATTAGCCATATTATGCTTATATGATCGATAGAACGACAATTACTGTACTTATTACTCTTATCATTATCAATCTAACTCATATTATTAGCCATATTATGCTTATATGATCGATAGAACGACAATTACTATACTTATTACTCTTATTATTATCAATCTAACTCATATTATTAGCCATATTATGCTTAAATGATCGATAGAACGACAATTACTATACTTGTTATTCTTATTTTTATCAACCTAACTCATATTATTAACCATGTTATGCAAATATGACCGATAGAATGACAATTACTATACTTATTACTCCTATTATTATCAATCTAACTCATATTATTAGCCATATTGTGCTTATATGATCGACAGAACGACAATTACTATACTTATTACACTCACTATTATCAATCTAACTCATATTATTTACCACATTATGCAGATATAATCGATAGAACGACAATTACTATACATATTACTCCTATTATTATCAATCTAACTCATATTATTAACCATATTATGCAGATATGATCGATCGTACGACAATTACTATACTCATTACTCTTATTATTATTAATCTAACTCATATTATTAACCATATTATGCTTATATGATCGGTAGAACGATAATTACTATACCTATTACTCTTACTATTATTAATCTAACTCATATTATTAGCCATATTATGCTTATATGATCGATAGAACGACAATTACTATACTTTTTACTCTTATTATTATCAATCTAACTCATATTATTAGCCATATTGAACTTATATGATCGATAGAACGACAATTGCTATACTTATTACACTCACAGTTATCAATCTAACTCATATTATTAGCCATATTATGCTCATATGATCGATAGAACGACAATTACTATACTTATTACACTCACTGTTATCAATCCAACTCATATTATTAACCATATTAAGCAGATATGATCGATAGAACGACAATTACTATACTTATTGATCTTATTATTATCAATCTAACTCATATTATTAGCCATATTATGCTGATATGATCGATAGAACGACAATTACTATACTCACTACTTTTATTATTATTACTCTAACTCATATTATTAGCCATATAATGCTTATATGGTCGATAGAACGACAATTACTGTACTTATTACTCTTATCATTATCAATCTAACTCATATTATTAGCCATATTATGCTTATACGATCGATAGAACGACAATTACTATACTTATTATTCTTATTTTTATCAACCTAACTCATATTATTAACCATGTTATGCAAATATGATCGATAGAACGACAATTACCATACTTATTACACTTATTATTATCAATCTAACTCGTATTATTAGCCATATTATGCTCATATGATCGATAGAACGACAATTACTGTACTTATTACTCTTATCATTATCAATCTAACTCATATTATTAGCCATATTATGCTTACATGATCGACAGAACGACAATTACCATACATATTACTCTTATTATTATCAACCTAGCTCATATTATTAGCCATATTATGTTTATATGATCGATAGAACGACAATTACTATACTTATTACTCTTACTATTATGAATCTAACTCACATTATTAGCCATATTATGCTTATATGATCGGTAGAACGATAATTACAATACTCATTACTCGTATCATTATCAATATAACTCATATTATTAGCCATATTATGCTTATATGATCGATAGAACGACAATTACTCTACTTATTATTCTTACTATTATTAATCTAACTTATATTATTAGCTATATTATGCTTAAATGATCGATAGAACGACAATTACTATACTCACTACTTTTATTATTATCACTCTAACTCATGTTATTAGCCATATTATGCTTATATGATCGATAGAACGACAATTACTGTACTTATTACTCTTATCATTATCAATCTAACTCATATTATTAGCCATATTATGCTTATATGATCGATAGGACGACAATTACTATACTTATTGCTCTTATTATTATCAACCTAACTCATAATATTAGCCATATTATGTTTATATGATCGATAGAACGACAATTACTATACTTATTACTCTTATTATTATGAATCTAACTCACATTATTAGCCATATTATGCAGATATGATCGATAGAACGACAATTACTATACTTATTACTCTTATTATTATCAATCTAGCTCATATTATTAGCCATATTATGCTTATATGATCGATAGAACGACAATTACTGTACTTATTTCTCTTACTATTATTAATCTAACTCATATTATTAGCCATATTATGCTTATATGATCGATAGAACGACAATTACTATACTTTTTACTCTTATTATTATCAATCTAACTCATATTATTAGCCATATTGAAATTATATGATCGATAGAACGACAATTACTATACTTATTACACTCACTATTATCAATCTAAATAATATTATTAGCCATATTATGCTTATATGATCGATAGAACGACAATTACTATACTTATTACACTCACTGTTATCAATCTAACTCATATTATTAACCATATTATGCTTATATGATCGATAGGACGACAATTACTATACTTATTACTCTTATTATTATCAACCTAACTCATATTATTGGACATATTATGTTTATGTGATCGATAGAACGACAATTACCATACTTATTACTATTATTATTATGAATCTAACTCACATTATTAGCCATATTATGCTTATATGATCGATAGATCCACAATTACTATACTTATTACTCTTATTATTATCAATCTAACTCATATTATTAGCCATATTATGCTTATATGATCGATAGGACGACAATTACTATACCTATTACTCTTATTATTATCAATCTAACTCATATTATTACCCATATTATGCTTATATGATCGATAGAACGACAATTACTATACTTTTTACTCTTATTATTATCAATATAACTCATATTATTAGCCATTTTATGCTTATATGATCGGTAGAACGATAATTACAATACTCATTACTCGTATCATTATCAATATAACTCATATTATTAGCCATATTATGCTTACATGATCGATAGAACGACAATTACTCTACTTATTATTCTTACTTTTATCAACCTAACATATATTATTAGCTATATTATGCTTAAATGATCGATATAACGACAATTACTATACTCACTACTTTTATTATTATCACTCTAACTCATATTATTAGCCATATTATGCTTATATGATCGACAGAACGACAATTACTATACTTATTACACTCACTATTATCAATCTAACTCATATTATTTACCACATTATGCAGATATAATCGATAGAACGACAATTCCTATACTTATTACTCTTATTATTATCAATCTAACTCATATTATTAGCCATATTATGCTTATATGATCGATAGAACGACAATTACTACACATATTACACTCACTATTATCAATCTAACTCATATTATTAACCATATTATGCAGATATGATCGATAGAACGACAATTACTCTACTTATTACTCTTATTATTATCAATCTAGCTCATATTATTAGCCATATTATGCTTATATGATCGATAGAACGACAATTACTACACTTATTACACTCACTTTTATCAATCTAACTCATATTATTAACCATATTATGCAGATATGATCGATAGAACGACAATTACTATACTTATTGCTCTTATTATTATCAATCTAGCTCATATTATTAGCCATATTATGCAGATATGATCGATCGTACGACAATTACTATACTCATTACTCTTATTATTATTAATCTAACTCATATTATTAACCATATTATGCTTATATGATCGGTAGAACGATAATTACTATACTTATTACTCTTACTATTATTAATCTAACTCATATTATTAGCCATATTATGCTTATATGATCGATAGAACGACAATTACTATACTTATTACACTCACTATTATCAATCTAAATAATATTATTAGCCATATTATGCTTATATGATCGATAGAACGACAATTACTATACTCAGTACTCTTATTATTATCAATCTAACTCATATTATTAGCCACATTATGCTTACATGATCGATAGAGCGACAATTGCTATACTTATTACACTCACAGTTATCAATCCAACTCATATTATTAGCCATATTATGCTCATATGATCGATAGAGCGACAATTACTAAACTTATTACACTCACTGTTATCAATCCAACTCATATTATTAACCATATTAAGCAGATATGATCGATAGAACGACAATTACTATACTTTTTACTCTTATTATTATCAATATAACTCATATTATTAGCCATTTTATGCTTATATGATCGGTAGAACGATAATTACAATACTCATTACTCGTATCATTATCAATATAACTCATATTATTAGCCATATTATGCTTACATGATCGATAGAACGACAATTACTCTACTTATTATTCTTACTTTTATCAACCTAACATATATTATTAGCTATATTATGCTTAAATGATCGATATAACGACAATTACTATACTCACTACTTTTATTATTATCACTCTAACTCATATTATTAGCCATATTATGCTTATATGATCGACAGAACGACAATTACTATACTTATTACACTCACTATTATCAATCTAACTCATATTATTTACCACATTATGCAGATATAATCGATAGAACGACAATTCCTATACTTATTACTCTTATTATTATCAATCTAACTCATATTATTAGCCATATTATGCTTATATGATCGATAGAACGACAATTACTACACATATTACACTCACTATTATCAATCTAACTCATATTATTAACCATATTATGCAGATATGATCGATAGAACGACAATTACTCTACTTATTACTCTTATTATTATCAATCTAGCTCATATTATTAGCCATATTATGCTTATATGATCGATAGAACGACAATTACTACACTTATTACACTCACTTTTATCAATCTAACTCATATTATTAACCATATTATGCAGATATGATCGATAGAACGACAATTACTATACTTATTGCTCTTATTATTATCAATCTAGCTCATATTATTAGCCATATTATGCAGATATGATCGATCGTACGACAATTACTATACTCATTACTCTTATTATTATTAATCTAACTCATATTATTAACCATATTATGCTTATATGATCGGTAGAACGATAATTACTATACTTATTACTCTTACTATTATTAATCTAACTCATATTATTAGCCATATTATGCTTATATGATCGATAGAACGACAATTACTATACTTATTACACTCACTATTATCAATCTAAATAATATTATTAGCCATATTATGCTTATATGATCGATAGAACGACAATTACTATACTCAGTACTCTTATTATTATCAATCTAACTCATATTATTAGCCACATTATGCTTACATGATCGATAGGGCGACAATTGCTATACTTATTACACTCACAGTTATCAATCCAACTCATATTATTAGCCATATTATGCTCATATGATCGATAGAGCGACAATTACTAAACTTATTACACTCACTGTTATCAATCCAACTCATATTATTAACCATATTAAGCAGATATGATCGATAGAACGACAATTACTATACTTAGTACGCTTATTATTATCAATCTAACTCATATTATTACCCATATTATGCTCATATGATAATTGAATGTCAATTACTATACTTTTTACTCTTATTATTATCAATCTAACTCATATTATTAACCATATTATGCAGATATGATCGATAGAACGATAACTACTATACTTATTACTCTTACTATTATTAATCTAACTCATATTATTAGCCATATTATGCTTATATGATCGATAGAACGACAATTACTATACTTATTACACTCACTATTATCAATCTAAATAATATTATTAGCCATATTATGCTTAAATGATCGATAGAACGACAATTACTATACTTGTTATTCTTATTTTTATCAACCTAACTCATATTATTAACCATGTTATGCAAATATAACCGATAGAATGACAATTACTATACTTATTACTCCTATTATTATCAATCTAACTCATATTATTAGCCATATTGTGCTTATATGATCGACAAAACGACAATTACTATACTTATTACACTCACTGTTATCAATCTAACTCATATTATTAACCATATTATGCTTATATGGTCGATAGGACGACAATTACTATACTTATTACTCTTATTATTATCAACCTAACTCATATTATTAGACATATTATGTTTATATGATCGATGGAACGACAATTACCATACTTATTACTATTATTATTATGAATCTAACTCACATTATTAGCCATATTATGCTTATATGATCGACAGAACGACAATTACTATACTTATTACACTCACTATTTTCAATCTAACTCATATTATTTACCACATTATGCAGATATAATCGATAGAACGACAATTACTATACATATTACTCCTATTGTTATCCATCTAACTCATATTATTAGCCATATTATGCTTATATGATCGATAGAACCAAAATAACTGTACTTATTACTCTTATTATTATCAATCTAACTCATATTATTAGCCATATTATGCGTATATGATCGATAGAACGACAATTGCGATACTTATTACTCTTATCATTATCAATCTAACTCATATTATCAGCCATATTATGCTTATATGATCAATAGAACGACAATTACTATACCTATTACACTCACTATTATCAATCTAACTCATATTATTAACCATATTATGCAGATATGATCGATTGAACGACAATTACTATACTCACTACTTTTATTATTATTACTCTAACTCATATTATTAGCCATATTATGCTTAAATGATCGATAGAACGACAATTACTATACTTGTTACTTTTATTATTATCAATCTAACTCATATTATTAGCCATATTATGCTTATACGATCGATAGAACGACAATTACTATACTTATTATTCTTATTTTTATCAACCTAACTCATATTATTAACCATGTTATGCAAATATGATCGATAGAACGACAATTACCATACTTATTACACTTATTATTATCAATCTAACTCGTATTATTAGCCATATTATGCTCATATGATCGATAGAACGACAATTACTGTACTTATTACTCTTATCATTATCAATCTAACTCATATTATTAGCCATATTATGCTTACATGATCGACAGAACGACAATTACCATACATATTACTCTTATTATTATCAACCTAGCTCATATTATTAGCCATATTATGTTTATATGATCGATAGAACGACAATTACTATACTTATTACTCTTACTATTATGAATCTAACTCACATTATTAGCCATATTATGCTTATATGATCGACAGAACGACAATGACTATACTTATTACACTCACTACTATCAATCTAACTCATATTATTTACAACATTATGCAGATATCATCGATAGAACGACAATTACTATACATATTACTCCTATTATTATCAATCTAACTCATATTATTAGCCATATTATGCTTATATGATCGAAAGAACGACAATTACTATACTTATTACACTCACTATTATCAATCCAACTCATATTATTAACCATATTAGGCAGATGTGATCGATAGGACGACAATTACTATACTCATTACTCTTATTATTATCAATCTAACTCATATTATTAGCCATATTGAACTTATATGATCGATAGAACGACAATTACTATACATATTACACTCACTATTATCAATCTAAATAATATTATTAGCCATATTATGCTTATATGATCGATAGAACGACAATTACTATACTCAGTACTCTTATTATTATCAATCTAACTCATATTATTAGCCACATTATGCTTACATGATCAATAGAACGACAATTACTATACTTATTACACTCACTGTTATCAATCCAACTCATATTATTAACCATATTAAGCAGATATGATCGATAGAACGACAATTACTATACTTATTGCTCTTATTATTATCAATCTAACTCATATTATTAGCCATATTATGCTTATATGATCGATAGAACGACAATTACTATACTTATTACTCTTATTATTATCAATCTAACTCATATTGTTAACCATATTATGCTTAAATGATCGACAGAACGACAATTACTGTACTTATTACTCTTATTATTATCAATCTAACTCATGTTATTACCCATATTATGCTTATATGATCGATAGAACGTCAATTACTATACTTTTTACTCTTATTATTATCAATATAACTCATATTATTAGCCATTTTATGCTTATATGATCGGTAGAACGATAATTACAATACTCATTACTCGTATCATTATCAATATAACTCATATTATTAGCCATATTATGCTTATATGATCGATAGAACGACAATTACTCTACATATTATTCTTACTTTTATCAACCTAACTTATATTATTAGCTATATTATGCTTAAATGATCGATAGAACGACAATTACTATACTCACTACTTTTATTATTATCACTCTAACTCATGTTATTAGCCATATTATGCTTATATGATCGATAGAACGACAATTACTGTACTTATTACTCTTATCATTATCAATCTAACTCATATTATTAGCCATATTATGCTTATATGATCGATAGGACGACAATTACTATACTTATTGCTCTTATTATTATCAACCTAACTCATAATATTAGCCATATTATGTTTATATGATCGATAGAACGACAATTACTATACTTATTACTCTTATTATTATGAATCTAACTCACATTATTAGCCATATTATGCAGATATGATCGATAGAACGACAATTACTATACTTATTACTCTTATTATTATCAATCTAGCTCATATTATTAGCCATATTATGCTTATATGATCGATAGAACGACAATTACTGTACTTATTTCTCTTACTATTATTAATCTAACTCATATTATTAGCCATATTATGCTTATATGATCGATAGAACGACAATTACTATACTTTTTACTCTTATTATTATCAATCTAACTCATATTATTAGCCATATTGACATTATATGATCGATAGAACGACAATTACTATACTTATTACACTCACTATTATCAATCTAAATAATATTATTAGCCATATTATGCTTATATGACCGATAGAACGACAATTACTATACTTATTACACTCACTGTTATCAATCTAACTCATATTATTAACCATATTATGCTTATATGATCGATAGGACGACAATTACTATACTTATTACTCTTATTATTATCAACCTAACTCATATTATTAGACATATTATGTTTATGTGATCGATAGAACGACAATTACCATACTTATTACTATTATTATTATGAATCTAACTCACATTATTAGCCATATTATGCTTATATGATCGATAGATCCACAATTACTATACTTATTACTCTTATTATTATCAATCTAACTCATATTATTAGCCATATTATGCTTAAATGATCGATAGAACGACAATTACTATACTTGTTATTCTTATTTTTATCAACCTAACTCATATTATTAACCATGTTATGCAAATATGACCGATGGAATGACAATTACTATACTTATTACTCCTATTATTATCAATCTAACTCATATTATTAGCCATATTGTGCTTATATGATCGACAGAACGACAATTACTATACTTATTACACTCACTATTATCAATCTAACTCATATTATTAGCCATATTATGCTTATATGATCGATAGGACGACAATTACTATACCTATTACTCTTATTATTATCAATCTAACTCATATTATTACCCTTATTATGCTTATATGATCGATAGAACGACAATTACTATACTTTTTACTCTTATTATTATCAATATAACTCATATTATTAGCCATTTTATGCTTATATGATCGGTAGAACGATAATTACAATACTCATTACTCGTATCATTATCAATATAACTCATATTATTAGCCATATTATGCTTACATGATCGATAGAACGACAATTACTCTACTTATTATTCTTACTTTTATCAACCTAACTTATATTATTAGCTATATTATGCTTAAATGATCGATAGAACGACAATTACTATACTCACTACTTTTATTATTATCACTCTAACTCATATTATTAGCCATATTATGCTTATATGATCGACAGAACGACAATTACTATACTTATTACACTCACTATTATCAATCTAACTCATATTATTTACCACATTATGCAGATATAATCGATAGAACGACAATTCCTATACTTATTACTCTTATTATTATCAATCTAACTCATATTATTAGCCATATTATGCTTATATGATCGATAGAACGACAATTACTACACATATTACACTCACTATTATCAATCTAACTCATATTATTAACCATATTATGCAGATATGATCGATAGAACGACAATTACTCTACTTATTACTCTTATTATTATCAATCTAGCTCATATTATTAGCCATATTATGCTTATATGATCGATAGAACGACAATTACTACACTTATTACACTCACTTTTATCAATCTAACTCATATTATTAACCATATTATGCAGATATGATCGATAGAACGACAATTACTATACTTATTGCTCTTATTATTATCAATCTAGCTCATATTATTAGCCATATTATGCAGATATGATCGATCGTACGACAATTACTATACTCATTACTCTTATTATTATTAATCTAACTCATATTATTAACCATATTATGCTTATATGATCGGTAGAACGATAATTACTATACTTATTACTCTTACTATTTTTAATCTAACTCATATTATTAGCCATATTATGCTTATATGATCGATAGAACGACAATTACTATACTTATTACACTCACTATTATCAATCTAAATAATATTATTAGCCATATTATGCTTATATGATCGATAGAACGACAATTACTATACTCAGTACTCTTATTATTATCAATCTAACTCATATTATTAGCCACATTATGCTTACATGATCGATAGAGCGACAATTGCTATACTTATTACACTCACAGTTATCAATCCAACTCATATTATTAGCCATATTATGCTCATATGATCGATAGAGCGACAATTACTAAACTTATTACACTCACTGTTATCAATCCAACTCATATTATTAACCATATTAAGCAGATATGATCGATAGAACGACAATTACTATACTTAGTACGCTTATTATTATCAATCTAACTCATATTATTACCCATATTATGCTTATATGATAATTGAATGTCAATTACTATACTTTTCACTCTTATTATTATCAATCTAACTCATATTATTAACCATATTATGCAGATATGATCGATAGAACGACAATTACTATACTTATTGCTCTTATTGTTATCAATCTAGCTCATATTATTAGCCATATTATGCAGATATGATCGATCGTACGACAATTACTATACTCATTACTCTTATTATTATTAATCTAACTCATATTATTAACCATATTATGCTTATATGATCGGTAGAACGATATTTACTATACTTATTACTCTTACTATTATTAATCTAACTCATATTATTAGCCATATTATGCTTATATGATCGATAGAACGACAATTACTATACTTATTACACTCACTATTAACAATCTAAATAATATTATTAGCCATATTATGCTTATATGATCGATAGAACGACAATTACTATACTCAGTACTCTTATTATTATCAATCTAACTCATATTATTAGCCACATTATGCTTACATGATCGATAGAGCGACAATTGCTATACTTATTACACTCACAGTTATCAATCCAACTCATATTATTAGCCATATTATGCTCATATGATCGATAGAGCGACAATTACTAAACTTATTACACTCACTGTTATCAATCCAACTCATATTATTAACCATATTAAGCAGATATGATCGATAGAACGACAATTACTATACTTAGTACGCTTATTATTATCAATCTAACTCATATTATTACTCATATTATGCTTATATGATAATTGAATGTCAATTACTATACTTTTTACTCTTATTATTATCAATCTAACTCATATTATTAGCCATTTTATGCTTATATGATCGGTAGAACGATAATTACTATACTCATTACTCGTATCATTATCAATATAACTCATATTATTAGCCATATTATGCTTATATGATCGATAGAACGACAATTAGTCTTCTTATTATTCTTACTTTTATCAACCTAACTTATATTATTACATATATTATGCTTAAATGATCGATAGAACGACAATTACTATACTCACTACTTTTATTATTATCACACTAACTCATATTATTAGCCATATTATGCTTATATGATCGATAGAACGACAATTACTGTACTTATTTCTCTTATCATTATCAATCTAACTCATATTATTAGCCATATTATGCTTATATGATCGATAGAACGACAATTACTATACTTATTACTCTTACTATTATTAATCTAACTCATATTATTAGCCATATTATGCTTATATGATCGATAGAACGACAATTACTGTACTTATTTCTCTTATCATTATCAATCTAACTCATATTATTAGCCATATTATGCTTATATGATCGATAGAACGACAATTACTATACTTATTACTCTTACTATTATTAATCTAACTCATATTATTAGCCATATTATGCTTATATGATCGATAGAACGACAATTACTATACTTTTTACTCTTATTATTATCAATCTAACTCATATTATTAGCCATATTGAAGTTATATGATCGATAGAACGACAATTACTATACTTATTACACTCACTGTTATCAATCTAACTCATATTATTAACCATATTATGCTTATATGATCGATAGGACGACAATTACTATACTTATTACTCTTATTATTATCAACCTAACTCATATTATTAGACATATTATGTTTATGTGATCGATAGAACGACAATTACCATACTTATTACTATTATTATTATGAATCTAACTCACATTATTAGCGATATTATGCTTATATGATCGACAGAACGACAATTACTATACTTATTACACTCACTATTATCAATCTAACTCATATTATTTACCACATTATGCAGATATAATCGATAGAACGACAATTACTATACATATTACTCCTATTGTTATCCATCTAACTCATATTATTAGCCATATTATGCTTATATGATCGATAGAACGACAATTACTATACTTATTACACTCACTATTAACAATCTAAATAATATTATTAGCCATATTATGCTTATATGATCGATAGAACGACAATTACTATACTCAGTACTCTTATTATTATCAATCTAACTCATATTATTAGCCACATTATGCTTACATGATCGATAGAGCGACAATTGCTATACTTATTACACTCACAGTTATCAATCCAACTCATATTATTAGCCATATTATGCTCATATGATCGATAGAGCGACAATTACTAAACTTATTACACTCACTGTTATCAATCCAACTCATATTATTAACCATATTAAGCAGATATGATCGATAGAACGACAATTACTATACTTAGTACGCTTATTATTATCAATCTAACTCATATTATTACTCATATTATGCTTACATGATAATTGAATGTCAATTACTATACTTTTTACTCTTATTATTATCAATCTAACTCATATTATTAGCCATTTTATGCTTATATGATCGGTAGAACGATAATTACTATACTCATTACTCGTATCATTATCAATATAACTCATATTATTAGCCATATTATGCTTATATGATCGATAGAACGACAATTAGTCTTCTTATTATTCTTACTTTTATCAACCTAACTTATATTATTACATATATTATGCTTAAATGATCGATAGAACGACAATTACTATACTCACTACTTTTATTATTATCACACTAACTCATATTATTAGCCATATTATGCTTATATGATCGATAGAACGACAATTACTGTACTTATTTCTCTTATCATTATCAATCTAACTCATATTATTAGCCATATTATGCTTATATGATCGATAGAACGACAATTACTATACTTATTACTCTTACTATTATTAATCTAACTCATATTATTAGCCATATTATGCTTATATGATCGATAGAACGACAATTACTGTACTTATTTCTCTTATCATTATCAATCTAACTCATATTATTAGCCATATTATGCTTATATGATCGATAGAACGACAATTACTATACTTATTACTCTTACTATTATTAATCTAACTCATATTATTAGCCATATTATGCTTATATGATCGATAGAACGACAATTACTATACTTTTTACTCTTATTATTATCAATCTAACTCATATTATTAGCCATATTGAAGTTATATGATCGATAGAACGACAATTACTATACTTATTACACTCACTGTTATCAATCTAACTCATATTATTAACCATATTATGCTTATATGATCGATAGGACGACAATTACTATACTTATTACTCTTATTATTATCAACCTAACTCATATTATTAGACATATTATGTTTATGTGATCGATAGAACGACAATTACCATACTTATTACTATTATTATTATGAATCTAACTCACATTATTAGCGATATTATGCTTATATGATCGACAGAACGACAATTACTATACTTATTACACTCACTATTATCAATCTAACTCATATTATTTACCACATTATGCAGATATAATCGATAGAACGACAATTACTATACATATTACTCCTATTGTTATCCATCTAACTCATATTATTAGCCATATTATGCTTATATGATCGATAGAACCAAAATTACTGTACTTATTACTCTTATCATTATCAATCTAACTCATATTATCAGCCATATTATGCTTATATGATCGATAGGACGACAATTACTATACTTATTACTCTTATTATTATCAATCTAACTCATATTATTAGCCATATTATGCTTAAATGATCGATAGAACGACAATTACTATACTCACTACTTTTATTATTATCACTCTAACTCATATTATTAGCCATATTATGCTTATATGATCGATAGAACGACAATTACTGTACTTATTACTCTTATCATTATCAATCTAACTCATGTTATTAGCCATATTATGCTTATATGATCGATAGGACGACAATTACTATACTTATTGCTCTTATTATTATCAACCTAACTCATAATATTAGCCATATTATGTTTATATGATCGATAGAACGACAATTACTATACTTATTACTCTTATTATTATGAATCTAACTCACATTATTAGCCATATTATGCTTATATGATCGACAGAACGACAATTACTATACTTATTACACTCACTATTATCAATCTAACTCATATTATTTACCACATTATGCAGATATAATCGATAGAACGACAATTACTATACTTATTGCTCTTATTATTATCAATCTAGCTCATATTATTAGCCATATTATGCAGATATGATCGATCGTACGACAATTACTATACTCATTACTCTTATTATTATTAATCTAACTCATATTATTAACCATATTATGCTTATATGATCGGTAGAACGATAATTACTATACTTATTACTCTTACTATTATTAATCTAACTCATATTATTAGCCATATTATGCTTATATGATCGATAGAACGACAATTACTATACTTATTACACTCACTATTATCAATCTAAATAATATTATTAGCCATATTATGCTTATATGATCGATAGAACGACAATTACTATACTTATTACTCTTACTATTATTAATCTAACTCATATTATTAGCCATATTATGCTTATATGATCGATAGAACGACAATTACTGCACTTATTTCTCTAATCATTATCAATCTAACTCATATTATTAGCCATATTATGCTTATATGATCGATAGAACGACAATTACTATACTTATTACTCTTACTATTATTAATCTAACTCATATTATTAGCCATATTATGCTTATATGATCGATAGAACGACAATTACTATACTTATTACTCTTACTATTATTAATCTAACTCATATTATTAGCCATATTATGCTTATATGATCGATAGAGCGACAATTACTGTACTTATTTCTCTTATCATTATCAATCTAACTCATATTATTAGCCATATTATGCTTATATGATCGATAGAACGACAATTACTATACTTATTACTCTTACTATTATTAATCTAACTCATATTATTAGCCATATTATGCTTATATGATCGATAGAACGGCAATTACTATACTTTTTACTCTTATTATTAACAATCTAACTCATATTATTAGCCATATTGAACTTATATGATCGATAGAACGACAATTACTATACTTATTACACTCACTATTATCAATCTAAATAATATTATTAGCCATATTATGCTTATATGATCGATAGAACGACAATTGCTATACTTATTACACTCACTGTTATCAATCTAACTCATATTATTAACCATATTATGCTTATATGGTCGATAGGACGACAATTACTATACTTATTACTCTTATTATTATCAACCTAACTCATATTATTAGACATATTATGTTTATGTGATCGATAGAACGACAATTACCATACTTATTACTATTATTATTATGAATCTAACTCACATTATTAACCATATTATGCTTATATGATCGACAGAACGACAATTACTATACTTATTACACTCACTATTATCAATCTAACTCATATTATTTACCACATTATGCAGATATAATCGATAGAACGACAATTACTATACATATTACTCCTATTGTTATCCATCTAACTCATATTATTAGCCATATTATGCTTATATGATCGATAGAACCAAAATTTACTGTACTTATTACTCTTATCATTATCAATCTAACTCATATTATCAGCCATATTATGCTTATATGATCGATAGGACGACAATTACTATACTTATTACTCTTATTATTATCAATCTAACTCATATTATTAGCCATATTATGCTTAAATGATCGATAGAACGACAATTACTATACTCACTACTTTTATTATTATCACTCTAACTCATATTATTAGCCATATTATGCTTATATGATCGACAGAACGACAATTACTGTACTTATTACTCTTATCATTATCAATCTAACTCATATTATTAGCCATATTATGCTTATATGATCGATAGGACGACAATTACTATACTTATTGCTCTTATTATTATCAACCTAACTCATAATATTAGCCATATTATGTTTATATGATCGATAGAACGACAATTACTATACTTATTACTCTTATTATTATGAATCTAACTCACATTATTAGCCATATTATTGCTTATATGATCGACAGAACGACAATTACTATACTTATTACACTCACTATTATCAATCTAACTCATATTATTTACCACATTATGCAGATATAATCGATAGAAACGACAATTCCTATACTTATTACTCTTGTTATTATCAATCTAACTCATACTATTAGCCATATTATGCTTATATGATCGATAGAACGACAATTACTACACATATTACACTCACTATTATCAATCTAACTCATATTATTAACCATATTATGCAGATATGATCGATAGAACGACAAATTACTATACTTATTACTCTTATTATTATCAATCTAGCTCATATTATTAGCCATATTATGCTTATATGATCGATAGAACGACAATTACTACACTTATTACACTCACTTTTATCAATCTAACTCATATTATTAACCATATTATGCAGATATGATCGAGTAGAACGACAATTACTATACTTATTGCTCTTATTATTATCAATCTAGCTCATATTATTAGCCATATTATGCAGATATGATCGATCGTACGACAATTACTATACTCATTACTCTTATTATTATTAATCTAACTCATATTATTAACCATATTATGCTTATATGATCGGTAGAACGATAATTACTATACTTATTACTCTTACTATTATTAATCTAACTCATATTATTAGCCATATTATGCTTATATGATCGATAGAACGACAATTATATACTTATTACACTCACTATTATCAATCTAAATAATATTATTAGCCATATTATGCTTATATGATCGATAGAACGACAATTACTATACTTATTACTCTTACTATTATTAATCTAACTCATATTATTTGCCATATTATGCTTATATGATCGATAGAACGACAATTACTGTACTTATTTCTCTTATCATTATCAGTCTAACTCATATTATTAGCCATATTATGCTTATATGATCGATAGAACGACAATTACTATACTTATTACTCTTACTATTATTAATCTAACTCATATTATTAGCCATATTATGCTTATATGATCGATAGAACGGCAATTACTATACTTTTTACTCTTATTATTAACAATCTAACTCATATTATTAGCCATATTGAACTTATATGATCGATAGAACGACAATTACTATACTTATTACACTCACTATTATCAATCTAAATAATATTATTAGCCATATTATGCTTATATGATCGATAGAACGACAATTGCTATACTTATTACACTCACTGTTATCAATCTAACTCATATTATTAACCATATTATGCTTATATGGTCGATAGGACGACAATTACTATACTTATTACTCTTATTATTATCAACCTAACTCATATTATTAGACATATTATGTTTATGTGATCGATAGAACGACAATTACCATACTTATTACTATTATTATTATGAATCCAACTCACATTATTAGCCATATTATGCTTATATGATCGACAGAACGACAATTACTATACTTATTACTCTTATTATTATCAATCTAACTCATATTATTAGCCATATTATGCTTAAATGATCGATAGAACGACAATTACTATACTCACTACTTTTATTATTATCACTCTAACTCATATTATTAGCCATATTATGCTTATATGATCGACAGAACGACAATTACTGTACTTATTACTCTTATCATTATCAATCTAACTCATATTATTAGCCATATTATGCTTATATGATCGATAGGACGACAATTACTATACTTATTGCTCTTATTATTATCAACCTAACTCATAATATTAGCCATATTATGTTTATATGATCGATAGAACGACAATTACTATACTTATTACTCTTATTATTATGAATCTAACTCACATTATTAGCCATATTATGCTTATATGATCGACAGAACGACAATTACTATACTTATTACACTCACTATTATCAATCTAACTCATATTATTTACCACATTATGCAGATATAATCGATAGAACGACAATTCCTATACTTATTACTCTTGTTATTATCAATCTAACTCATACTATTAGCCATATTATGCTTATATGATCGATAGAACGACAATTACTACACATATTACACTCACTATTATCAATCTAACGCATATTATTAACCATATTATGCAGATATGATCGATAGAACGACAATTACTATACTTATTACTCTTATTATTATCAATCTAGCTCATATTATTAGCCATATTATGCTTATATGATCGATAGAACGACAATTACTACACTTATTACACTCACTTTTATCAATCTAACTCATATTATTAACCATATTATGCAGATATGATCGATAGAACGACAATTACTATACTTATTGCTCTTATTATTATCAATCTAGCTCATATTATTAGCCATATTATGCAGATATGATCGATCGTACGACAATTACTATACTCATTACTCTTATTATTATTAATCTAACTCATATTATTAACCATATTATGCTTATATGATCGGTAGAACGATAATTACTATACTTATTACTCTTACTATTATTAATCTAACTCATATTATTAGCCATATTATGCTTATATGATCGATAGAACGACAATTACTATACTTATTACACTCACTATTATCAATCTAAATAATATTATTAGCCATATTATGCTTATATGATCGATAGAACGACAATTACTATACTTATTACTCTTACTATTATTAATCTAACTCATATTATTTGCCATATTATGCTTATATGATCGATAGAACGACAATTACTGTACTTATTTCTCTTATCATTATCAGTCTAACTCATATTATTAGCCATATTATGCTTATATGATCGATAGAACGACAATTACTATACTTATTACTCTTACTATTATTAATCTAACTCATATTATTAGCCATATTATGCTTATATGATCGATAGAACGACAATTACTATACTTTTTACTCTTATTATTATCAATCTAACTCATATTATTAGCCATATTATGCTTATATGATCGATAGAACGACAATTACTATACTTATTACACTCACTATTATCAATCTAAATAATATTATTAGCCATATTATGCTTATATGATCGATAGAACGACAATTACTATACTCAGTACTCTTATTATTATCAATCTAACTCATATTATTAGCCACATTATGCTTACATGATCGATAGAACGACAATTGCTATACTTATTACACTCACAGTTATCAATCCAACTCATATTATTAGCCATATTATGCTCATATGATCGATAGAGCGACAATTACTAAACTTATTACACTCACTGTTATCAATCCAACTCATATTATTAACCATATTAAGCAGATATGATCGATAGAACGACAATTACTATACTTAGTACGCTTATTATTATCAATCTAACTCATATTATTACCCATATTATGCTTATATGATAATTGAATGTCAATTACTATACTTTTTACTCTTATTATTATCAATCTAACTCATATTATTAGCCATATTATGCTTATATGATCGATAGAACGACAATTAGTCTTCTTATTATTCTTACTTTTATCAACCTAACTTATATTATTACATATATTATGCTTAAATGATCGATAGAACGACAATTACTTTACTCACTACTTTTATTATTATCACACTAACTCATATTATTAGCCATATTATGCTTATATGATCGATAGAACGACAATTACTGTACTTATTTCTCTTATCATTATCAATTTAACTCATATTATTAGCCATATTATGCTTATATGATCGATAGAACGACAATTACTATACTTATTACTCTTACTATTATTAATCTAACTCATATTATTAGCCACATTATGCTTATATGATCGATAGAGCGACAATTACTGTACTTATTTCTCTTATCATTATCAATCTAACTCATATTATTAGCCATATTATGCTTATATGATCGATAGAACGACAATTACTATACTTATTACTCTTACTATTATTAATCTAACTCATATTATTAGCCATATTATGCTTATATGATCGATAGAACGGCAATTATTATACTTTTTACTCTTATTATTATCAATCTAACTCATATTATTAGCCATATTGAACTTATATGATCGATAGAACGACAATTACTATACTTATTACACTCACTATTATCAATCTAAATAATATTATTAGCCATATTATGCTTATATGATCGATAGAACGACAATTGCTATACTTATTACACTCACTGTTATCAATCTAACTCATATTATTAACCATATTATGCTTATATGATCGATAGGACGACAATTACTATACTTATTACTCTTACTATTATCAACCTAACTCATATTATTAGACATATTATGTTTATGTGATCGATAGAACGACAATTACCATACTTATTACTATTATTATTATGAATCTAACTCACATTATTAGCCATTTTATGCTTATATGATCGACAGAACGACAATTACTATACTTATTACACTCACTATTATCAATCTAACTCATATTATTTACCACATTATGCAGATATAATCGATAGAACGACAATTACTATACATATTACTCCTATTGTTATCCATCTAACTCATATTATTAGCCATATTATGCTTATATGATCGATAGAACCAAAATTACTGTACTTATTACTCTTATCATTATCAATCTAACTCATATTATCAGCCATATTATGCTTATATGATCGATAGGACGACAATTACTATACTTATTACTCTTATTATTATCAATCTAACTCATACTATTAGCCATATTATGCTTAAATGATCGATAGAACGACAATTACTATACTCACTACTTTTATTATTATCACTCTAACTCATATTATTAGCCATATTATGCTTATATGATCGACAGAACGACAATTACTGTACTTATTACTCTTATCATTATCAATCTAACTCATATTATTAGCCATATTATGCTTATATGATCGATAGGACGACAATTACTATACTTATTGCTCTTATTATTATCAACCTAACTCATAATATTAGCCATATTATGTTTATATGATCGATAGAACGACAATTACTATACTTATTACTCTTATTATTATGAATCTAACTCACATTATTAGCCATATTATGCTTATATGATCGACAGAACGACAATTACTATACTTATTACACTCACTATTATCAATCTAACTCATATTATTTACCACATTATGCAGATATAATCGATAGAACGACAATTCCTATACTTATTACTCTTGTTATTATCAATCTAACTCATACTATTAGCCATATTATGCTTATATGATCGATAGAACGACAATTACTACACATATTACACTCACTATTATCAATCTAACTCATATTATTAACCATATTATGCAGATATGATCGATAGAACGACAATTACTATACTTATTACTCTTATTATTATCAATCTAGCTCATATTATTAGCCATATTATGCTTATATGATCGATAGAACGACAATTACTACACTTATTACACTCACTTTTATCAATCTAACTCATATTATTAACCATATTATGCAGATATGATCGATAGAACGACAATTACTATACTTATTGCTCTTATTATTATCAATCTAGCTCATATTATTAGCCATATTATGCAGATATGATCGATCGTACGACAATTACTATACTCATTACTCTTATTATTATTAATCTAACTCATATTATTAACCATATTATGCTTATATGATCGGTAGAACGATAATTACTATACTTATTACTCTTACTATTATTAATCTAACTCATATTATTAGCCATATTATGCTTATATGATCGATAGAACGACAATTACTATACTTATTACACTCACTATTATCAATCTAAATAATATTATTAGCCATATTATGCTTATATGATCGATAGAACGACAATTACTATACTTATTACTCTTACTATTATTAATCTAACTCATATTATTTGCCATATTATGCTTATATGATCGATAGAACGACAATTACTGTACTTATTTCTCTTATCATTATCAGTCTAACTCATATTATTAGCCATATTATGCTTATATGATCGATAGAACGACAATTACTATACTTATTACTCTTACTATTATTAATCTAACTCATATTATTAGCCATATTATGCTTATATGATCGATAGAACGACAATTACTATACTTTTTACTCTTATTATTATCAATCTAACTCATATTATTAGCCATATTATGCTTATATGATCGATAGAACGACAATTACTATACTTATTACACTCACTATTATCAATCTAAATAATATTATTAGCCATATTATGCTTATATGATCGATAGAACGACAATTACTATACTCAGTACTCTTATTATTATCAATCTAACTCATATTATTAGCCACATTATGCTTACATGATCGATAGAACGACAATTGCTATACTTATTACACTCACAGTTATCAATCCAACTCATATTATTAGCCATATTATGCTCATATGATCGATAGAGCGACAATTACTAAACTTATTACACTCACTGTTATCAATCCAACTCATATTATTAACCATATTAAGCAGATATGATCGATAGAACGACAATTACTATACTTAGTACGCTTATTATTATCAATCTAACTCATATTATTACCCATATTATGCTTATATGATAATTGAATGTCAATTACTATACTTTTTACTCTTATTATTATCAATCTAACTCATATTATTAGCCATATTATGCTTATATGATCGATAGAACGACAATTAGTCTTCTTATTATTCTTACTTTTATCAACCTAACTTATATTATTACATATATTATGCTTAAATGATCGATAGAACGACAATTACTTTACTCACTACTTTTATTATTATCACACTAACTCATATTATTAGCCATATTATGCTTATATGATCGATAGAACGACAATTACTGTACTTATTTCTCTTATCATTATCAATCTAACTCATATTATTAGCCATATTATGCTTATATGATCGATAGAACGACAATTACTATACTTATTACTCTTACTATTATTAATCTAACTCATATTATTAGCCATATTATGCTTATATGATCGATAGAGCGACAATTACTGTACTTATTTCTCTTATCATTATCAATCTAACTCATATTATTAGCCATATTATGCTTATATGATCGATAGAACGACAATTACTATACTTATTACTCTTACTATTATTAATCTAACTCATATTATTAGCCATATTATGCTTATATGATCGATAGAACGGCAATTATTATACTTTTTACTCTTATTATTATCAATCTAACTCATATTATTAGCCATATTGAACTTATATGATCGATAGAACGACAATTACTATACTTATTACACTCACTATTATCAATCTAAATAATATTATTAGCCATATTATGCTTATATGATCGATAGAACGACAATTGCTATACTTATTACACTCACTGTTATCAATCTAACTCATATTATTAACCATATTATGCTTATATGATCGATAGGACGACAATTACTATACTTATTACTCTTATTATTATCAACCTAACTCATATTATTAGACATATTATGTTTATGTGATCGATAGAACGACAATTACCATACTTATTACTATTATTATTATGAATCTAACTCACATTATTAGCCATATTATGCTTATATGATCGACAGAACGACAATTACTATACTTATTACACTCACTATTATCAATCTAACTCATATTATTTACCACATTATGCAGATATAATCGATAGAACGACAATTACTATACATATTACTCCTATTGTTATCCATCTAACTCATATTATTAGCCATATTATGCTTATATGATCGATAGAACCAAAATTACTGTACTTATTACTCTTATCATTATCAATCTAACTCATATTATCAGCCATATTATGCTTATATGATCGATAGGACGACAATTACTATACTTATTACTCTTATTATTATCACTCTAACTCATATTATTAGCCATATTATGCTTATATGATCGATAGAACGACAATTACTGTACTTATTACTCTTATCATTATCAATCTAACTCATATTATTAGCCATATTATGCTTATATGATCGATAGGACGACAATTACTATACTTATTGCTCTTATTATTATCAACCTAACTCATAATATTAGCCATATTATGTTTATATGATCGATAGAACGACAATTACTATACTTATTACTCTTATTATTATGAATCTAACTCACATTATTAGCCATATTATGCTTATATGATCGACAGAACGACAATTACTATACTTATTACACTCACTATTATCAATCTAACTCATATTATTTACCACATTATGCAGATATAATCGATAGAACTACAATTCCTATACTTATTACTCTTATTATTATCAATCTAACTCATATTATTAGCCATATTATGCTTATATGATCGATAGAACGACAATTACTACACATATTACACTCACTATTATCAATCTAACTCATATTATTAACCATATTATGCAGATGTGATCGATAGAACGACAATTACTATACTTATTACTCTTATTATTATCAATCTAGCTCATATTATTAGCCATATTATGCTTATATGATCGATAGAACGACAATTACTACACTTATTACACTCACTTTTATCAATCTAACTCATATTATTAACCATATTATGCAGATATGATCGATAGAACGACAATTACTATACTTATTGCTCTTATTATTATCAATCTAACTCATATTATTAGCCATATTATGCTTATATGATCGATAGAACGACAATTACTATACTTATTACTCTTACTATTATTAATCTAACTCATATTATTAGCCATATTATGCTTATATGATCGATAGAACGGCAATTATTATACTTTTTACTCTTATTATTATCAATCTAACTCATATTATTAGCCATATTGAACTTATATGATCGATAGAACGACAATTACTATACTTATTACACTCACTATTATCAATCTAAATAATATTATTAGCCATATTATGCTTATATGATCGATAGAACGACAATTGCTATACTTATTACACTCACTGTTATCAATCTAACTCATATTATTAACCATATTATGCTTATATGATCGATAGGACGACAATTACTATACTTATTACTCTTATTATTATCAACCTAACTCATATTATTAGACATATTATGTTTATGTGATCGATAGAACGACAATTACCATACTTATTACTATTATTATTATGAATCTAACTCACATTATTAGCCATATTATGCTTATATGATCGACAGAACGACAATTACTATACTTATTACACTCACTATTATCAATCTAACTCATATTATTTACCACATTATGCAGATATAATCGATAGAACGACAATTACTATACATATTACTCCTATTGTTATCCATCTAACTCATATTATTAGCCATATTATGCTTATATGATCGATAGAACCAAAATTACTGTACTTATTACTCTTATCATTATCAATCTAACTCATATTATCAGCCATATTATGCTTATATGATCGATAGGACGACAATTACTATACTTATTACTCTTATTATTATCAATCTAACTCATATTATTAGCCATATTATGCTTAAATGATCGAT
>NW_027474573.1:0-35926 GCF_050947335.1 Megachile rotundata
CGATAATAGCTGCATAATATTGGGTATAATACAAGTTATATTGATAATAATAAGAGTAATAAATACAATAATTATCGTTCTATCCATAATAGGATCATAATATGGTTATTAAATGGAGTTATATTGATATTAATAAGGGTAATATGTACAATAATTATCGTTCTATTTATAAAAGGAGCATCATATGGTTAATATTATCAGTTACATTGATAATAATAAGAGTAATAAGTAAAATAATCATCGTTTCATCGATAATAGCTGCATAATATTGGCAATAATACAAGTTATATTGATAATAATAAGAGTAAAAAGTACAATAATTATCGTTCTATCCATAATAGGATCATAATATGGTTATTAAATGGAGTTATATTGATATTAATAAGAGTAATATGTACAATAATTATCGTTCTATTTATAAAAGGAGCATCATACGGTTAATATTATCAGTTCCAATGGTAATAATAATAGTAGTAAGTACGATAATTATCGTTCCATCGATAATAGCAGCATAATATTGGTAATAATGCAAGCTATATTGATAACAATAAGAGTAATAAGTACAATAATTATCGTTCCATCGATAATAGCAGCATAATATTGGTAATAATACAAGCTATATTGATAATAATAAGAGTAATAAGTACAATAATTTTCGTTCTATCGATAATAGGAGCATAATATGGTTATTAAGTGGAGTTATATTGATAATAATATGAGTAATAAGTACAAAAATTATATTTCACTAGACAATAGCAGCATAATATTGGTAATAATACAAGTTATATTGATAATAATAAGAGTAATAAATACATTAATTATCGTTCTATCGATAATAGGAGCATAATATGGTTATTAAATGGAGTTATATTGATAATAATATGAGCAATAAGTACAAAAATTATAGTTCACTAGATAATAGCAGCATAATATTGGTAATAATACAAGTTATATTGATAATAATAAGAGTAATAAATACAATAATTATCGTTCTATCCATAATAGGTTCATAATATGGTTATTAAATGGAGTTATATTGATATTAATAAGGGTAATATGTACAATAATTATCGGTCTATTTATAAAAGGAGCATCATACGGTTAATATTATCAGTTCCAATGGTAATAATAAGAGTAATAAGTACAATAATTATCGTTCCATCGATAATAGCAGCATAATATTGGTAATAATACAAGCTATATTGATAATAGTAAGAGTAATAAGTACAATAATTATCGTTCTATCGATAATAGGAGCATAATATGGTTATTAAATGGAGTTATATTGATAATAATATGAGTAATAAGTACAAAAATTATATTTCACTAGACAATAGCAGCATAATATTGGTAATAATACAAGTTATATTGATAATAATAAGAGTAATAAGTACAATAATTATCGTTCCATCGATAATAGCAGCATAATATTGGTTATAATACAAGTTACATTGATAATAATAAGAGTAATAAATACATTAATTATCGTTCTATCGATAATAGGAGCATAATATGGTTATTAAATGGAGTTATATTGATAATAATATGAGTAATAAGTACAAAAATTATAGTTCACTAGATAATAGCAGCATAATATTGGTAATAATACAAGTTATATTGATAATAATAAGAGTAATAAATACAATAATTATCGTTCTATCCATAATAGGTTCATAATATGGTTATTAAATGGAGTTATATTGATATTAATAAGGGTAATATGTACAATAATTATCGTTCTATTTATAAAAGGAGCATCATACGGTTAATATTATCAGTTCCAATGGTAATAATAAGAGTAATAAGTACAATAATTACCGTTCCATCGATAATAGCTGCATAATATTGGGTATAATACAAGTTATATTGATAATAATAAGAGTAATAAATACAATAATTATCGTTCTATCCATAATAGGATCATAATATGGTTATTAAATGGAGTTATATTGATATTAATAAGGGTAATATGTACAATAATTATCGTTCTATTTATAAAAGGAGCATCATATGGTTAATATTATCAGTTACATTGATAATAATAAGAGTAATAAGTAAAATAATCATCGTTTCATCGATAATAGCTGCATAATATTGGCAATAATACAAGTTATATTGATAATAATAAGAGTAAAAAGTACAATAATTATCTTTGTTTCGATAAGAGGAGCATCATATGGTTAATATTATCAGTTACATTCATAATAATAAGAGTAATAAGTGCAATAATTATCGTTCCATCGATAACGGCAGCATAATATTGGTAATAATACAAGTTATATTGACAATAATAAGAGTAATATGTACAATAATTATCGTACTATCGATAATAGGAGCATCATATGGTAATTAAATGGAGTTATATTGATAATAATATGAGTAATAAGTACAAAAATTATAGTTCACTAGATAATAGCAGCATAATATTGGTAATAATACAAGTTATATTGATAATAATAAGAGTAATAAATACAATAATTATCGTTCTATCCATAATAGGATCATAATATGATTATTAAATGGAGTTATATTGATATTAATAAGGGTAATATGTACAATAATTATCGTTCTATTTATAAAAGGAGCATCATATGGTTAATATTATCAGTTACATTGATAATAATAAGAGTAATAAGTACAAAAATTATCGCTCCATCGATAGTAGCAGCATAATATTGGTAATAATACAAGTTGTATTGATAATAATAAGAGTAATAAGTACAATAATTATCGTTCTATCCATAATAGGATCATAATATGGTTATTAAATGGAGTTGTATTGATATTAATAAGAGTAATATGTACAATAATTATCGTTCTATTTATAAAAGGAGCATCATACGGTTAATATTATCAGTTCCAATGGTAATAATAATAGTAGTAAGTACGATAATTATCGTTCCATCGATAATAGCAGCATAATATTGGTAATAATGCAAGCTATATTGATAATAATAAGAGTAATAAGTACAATAATTATCGTTCCATCGATAACGGCAGCATAATATTGGTAATAATACAAGTTATATTGACAATAATAAGAGTAATATGTACAATAATTATCGTACTATCGATAATAGGAGCATCATATGGTTATTAAATGGAGTTATATTCATAATAATATGAGTAATAAGTACAAAAATTATAGTTCACTAGATAATAGCAGCATAATATTGGTAATAATACAAGTTATATTGATAACAATAAGAGTAATAAGTGCGATAATTATCGTTCCATCGATAATAGCAGCATAATATTGGTAATAATGCAAGCTATATTGATAATAATAAGAGTACTAAGTACAATAATTATCGTTCCATCGATAATAGCAGCATAATATTGGTAATAATACAAGCTATATTGATAATAGTAAGAGTAATAAGTACAATAATTATCGTTCTATCCATAATAGGATCATAATATGGTTAGTAAATGGAGTTATATTGATAATAATATGAGTAATAGGTACAAAAATTATATTTCACTAGATAATAGCAGCATAATATTGGTAATAATACAAGTTATATTGATAATAATAAGAGTAATAAGTACAATAATTATCGTTCTATCGATAATAGGAGCATAAAACGGCGAATAACATATGTTAGATTGATAATAATAAGAATAATAACTACAATAAATATCTTTCTATCGATAACGGGAGCATCTTATGGTTAATAATATGAGTTACATTGATAATAATAAGAGTAATAAGTACTATAATTATCGTTCTATTAATAATAGGAGCATAATATGGTTATTAAATGGAGTTATATTGATAATAATAAGAGTAATATGTACAATAATTATCGTTCTATCTATAAAAGGAGCATCATATGGTTAATATTATCAGTTACATTGATAATAATAAGAGTAATAAGTGCGATAATTATCGTTCCATCGATAATAGCAGCATAATATTGGTAATAATGCAAGCTATATTGATAATAATAAGAGTAATAAGTACAATAATTATCGTTCCATCGATAATAGCAGCATAATATTGGTAATAACACAAGCTATATTGATAATAGTAAGAGTTATAAGTACAATAATTATCGTTCTATCGATAATAGGAGCATAATATGGTTATTAAATGGAGTTATATTGATAATAATATGTGTAATAAGTACAAAAATTATATTTCACTAGACAATAGCAGCATAATATTGGTAATAATACAAGTTATATTGATAATAATAAGAGTAATAAGTACAATAATTATCGTTCCATCGATAATAGCAGCATAATATTGGTTATAATACAAGTTACATTGATAATAATAAGAGTAATAAATACATTAATTATCGTTCTATCGATAATAGGAGCATAATATGGTTATTAAATGGAGTTATATTGATAATAATATGAGTAATAAGTACAAAAATTATAGTTCACTAGATAATAGCAGCATAATATTGGTAATAATACAAGTTATATTGATAATAATAAGAGTAATAAATACAATAATTATCGTTCTATCCATAATAGGTTCATAATATGGTTATTAAATGGAGTTATATTGATATTAATAAGGGTAATATGTACAATAATTATCGTTCTATTTATAAAAGGAGCATCATACGGTTAATATTATCAGTTCCAATGGTAATAATAAGAGTAATAAGTACAATAATTATCGTTCCATCGATAATAGCAGCATAATATTGGTAATAATACAAGCTATATTGATAATAGTAAGAGTAATAATTACAATCATTATCGTTCTATCGATAATAGGAGCATAATATGGTTATTAAATGGAGTTATATTGATAATAATATGAGTAATAAGTACAAAAATTATAGTTCACTAGATAATAGCAGCATAATATTGGTAATAATACAAGTTATATTGATAATAATAAGAGTAATAAATACAATAATTATCGTTCTATCCATAATAGGTTCATAATATGGTTATTAAATGGAGTTATATTGATATTAATAAGGGTAATATGTACAATAATTATCGTTCTATTTATAAAAGGAGCATCATACGGTTAATATTATCAGTTCCAATGGTAATAATAAGAGTAATAAGTACAATAATTACCGTTCCATCGATAATAGCTGCATAATATTGGGTATAATACAAGTTATATTGATAATAATAAGAGTAATAAATACAATAATTATCGTTCTATCCATAATAGGATCATAATATGGTTATTAAATGGAGTTATATTGATATTAATAAGGGTAATATGTACAATAATTATCGTTCTATTTATAAAAGGAGCATCATATGGTTAATATTATCAGTTACATTGATAATAATAAGAGTAATAAGTAAAATAATCATCGTTTCATCGATAATAGCTGCATAATATTGGCAATAATACAAGTTATATTGATAATAATAAGAGTAAAAAGTACAATAATTATCGTTCTATCCATAATAGGATCATAATATGGTTATTAAATGGAGTTATATTGATATTAATAAGAGTAATATGTACAATAATTATCGTTCTATTTATAAAAGGAGCATCATACGGTTAATATTATCAGTTCCAATGGTAATAATAATAGTAGTAAGTACGATAATTATCGTTCCATCGATAATAGCAGCATAATATTGGTAATAATGCAAGCTATATTGATAATAATAAGAGTAATAAGTACAATAATTATCGTTCCATCGATAATAGCAGCATAATATTGGTAATAATACAAGCTATATTGATAATAATAAGAGTAATAAGTACAATAATTTTCGTTCTATCGATAATAGGAGCATAATATGGTTATTAAGTGGAGTTATATTGATAATAATATGAGTAATAAGTACAAAAATTATATTTCACTAGACAATAGCAGCATAATATTGGTAATAATACAAGTTATATTGATAATAATAAGAGTAATAAATACATTAATTATCGTTCTATCGATAATAGGAGCATAATATGGTTATTAAATGGAGTTATATTGATAATAATATGAGTAATAAGTACAAAAATTATAGTTCACTAGATAATAGCAGCATAATATTGGTAATAATACAAGTTATATTGATAATAATAAGAGTAATAAATACAATAATTATCGTTCTATCCATAATAGGTTCATAATATGGTTATTAAATGGAGTTATATTGATATTAATAAGGGTAATATGTACAATAATTATCGGTCTATTTATAAAAGGAGCATCATACGGTTAATATTATCAGTTCCAATGGTAATAATAAGAGTAATAAGTACAATAATTATCGTTCCATCGATAATAGCAGCATAATATTGGTAATAATACAAGCTATATTGATAATAGTAAGAGTAATAAGTACAATAATTATCGTTCTATCGATAATAGGAGCATAATATGGTTATTAAATGGAGTTATATTGATAATAATATGAGTAATAAGTACAAAAATTATATTTCACTAGACAATAGCAGCATAATATTGGTAATAATACAAGTTATATTGATAATAATAAGAGTAATAAGTACAATAATTATCGTTCCATCGATAATAGCAGCATAATATTGGTTATAATACAAGTTACATTGATAATAATAAGAGTAATAAATACATTAATTATCGTTCTATCGATAATAGGAGCATAATATGGTTATTAAATGGAGTTATATTGATAATAATATGAGTAATAAGTACAAAAATTATAGTTTACTAGATAATAGCAGCATAATATTGGTAATAATACAAGTTATATTGATAATAATAAGAGTAATAAATACAATAATTATCGTTCTATCCATAATAGGTTCATAATATGGTTATTAAATGGAGTTATATTGATATTAATAAGGGTAATATGTACAATAATTATCGTTCTATTTATAAAAGGAGCATCATACGGTTAATATTATCAGTTCCAATGGTAATAATAAGAGTAATAAGTACAATAATTACCGTTCCATCGATAATAGCTGCATAATATTGGGTATAATACAAGTTATATTGATAATAATAAGAGTAATAAATACAATAATTATCGTTCTATCCATAATAGGATCATAATATGGTTATTAAATGGAGTTATATTGATATTAATAAGGGTAATATGTACAATAATTATCGTTCTATTTATAAAAGGAGCATCATATGGTTAATATTATCAGTTACATTGATAATAATAAGAGTAATAAGTAAAATAATCATCGTTTCATCGATAATAGCTGCATAATATTGGCAATAATACAAGTTATATTGATAATAATAAGAGTAAAAAGTACAATAATTATCTTTGTTTCGATAAGAGGAGCATCATATGGTTAATATTATCAGTTACATTCATAATAATAAGAGTAATAAGTGCAATAATTATCGTTCCATCGATAACGGCAGCATAATATTGGTAATAATACAAGTTATATTGACAATAATAAGAGTAATATGTACAATAATTATCGTACTATCGATAATAGGAGCATCATATCGTAATTAAATGGAGTTATATTGATAATAATATGAGTAATAAGTACAAAAATTATAGTTCACTAGATAATAGCAGCATAATATTGGTAATAATACAAGTTATATTGATAATAATAAGAGTAATAAATACAATAATTATCGTTCTATCCATAATAGGATCATAATATGATTATTAAATGGAGTTATATTGATATTAATAAGGGTAATATGTACAATAATTATCGTTCTATTTATAAAAGGAGCATCATATGGTTAATATTATCAGTTACATTGATAATAATAAGAGTAATAAGTACAAAAATTATCGCTCCATCGATAGTAGCAGCATAATATTGGTAATAATACAAGTTGTATTGATAATAATAAGAGTAATAAGTACAATAATTATCGTTCTATCCATAATAGGATCATAATATGGTTATTAAATGGAGTTGTATTGATATTAATAAGAGTAATATGTACAATAATTATCGTTCTATTTATAAAAGGAGCATCATACGGTTAATATTATCAGTTCCAATGGTAATAATAATAGTAGTAAGTACGATAATTATCGTTCCATCGATAATAGCAGCATAATATTGGTAATAATGCAAGCTATATTGATAATAATAAGAGTAATAAGTACAATAATTATCGTTCCATCGATAACGGCAGCATAATATTGGTAATAATACAAGTTATATTGACAATAATAAGAGTAATATGTACAATAATTATCGTACTATCGATAATAGGAGCATCATATGGTTATTAAATGGAGTTATATTCATAATAATATGAGTAATAAGTACAAAAATTATAGTTCACTAGATAATAGCAGCATAATATTGGTAATAATACAAGTTATATTGATAACAATAAGAGTAATAAGTGCGATAATTATCGTTCCATCGATAATAGCAGCATAATATTGGTAATAATGCAAGCTATATTGATAATAATAAGAGTAATAAGTACAATAATTATCGTTCCATCGATAATAGCAGCATAATATTGGTAATAATACAAGCTATATTGATAATAGTAAGAGTAATAAGTACAATAATTATCGTTCTATCCATAATAGGATCATAATATGGTTAGTAAATGGAGTTATATTGATAATAATATGAGTAATAGGTACAAAAATTATATTTCACTAGATAATAGCAGCATAATATTGGTAATAATACAAGTTATATTGATAATAATAAGAGTAATAAGTACAATAATTATCGTTCTATCGATAATAGGAGCATAAAACGGCGAATAACATATGTTAGATTGATAATAATAAGAATAATAACTACAATAAATATCTTTCTATCGATAACGGGAGCATCTTATGGTTAATAATATGAGTTACATTGATAATAATAAGAGTAATAAGTACTATAATTATCGTTCTATTAATAATAGGAGCATAATATGGTTATTAAATGGAGTTATATTGATAATAATAAGAGTAATATGTACAATAATTATCGTTCTATCTATAAAAGGAGCATCATATGGTTAATATTATCAGTTACATTGATAATAATAAGAGTAATAAGTGCGATAATTATCGTTCCATCGATAATAGCAGCATAATATTGGTAATAATGCAAGCTATATTGATAATAATAAGAGTAATAAGTACAATAATTATCGTTCCATCGATAATAGCAGCATAATATTGGTAATAACACAAGCTATATTGATAATAGTAAGAGTTATAAGTACAATAATTATCGTTCTATCGATAATAGGAGCATAATATGGTTATTAAATGGAGTTATATTGATAATAATATGTGTAATAAGTACAAAAATTATATTTCACTAGACAATAGCAGCATAATATTGGTAATAATACAAGTTATATTGATAATAATTAGAGTAATAAGTACAATAATTATCGTTCCATCGATAATAGCAGCATAATATTGGTTATAATACAAGTTACATTGATAATAATAAGAGTAATAAATACATTAATTATCGTTCTATCGATAATAGGAGCATAATATGGTTATTAAATGGAGTTATATTGATAATAATATGAGTAATAAGTACAAAAATTATAGTTCACTAGATAATAGCAGCATAATATTGGTAATAATACAAGTTATATTGATAATAATAAGAGTAATAAATACAATAATTATCGTTCTATCCATAATAGGTTCATAATATGGTTATTAAATGGAGTTATATTGATATTAATAAGGGTAATATGTACAATAATTATCGTTCTATTTATAAAAGGAGCATCATACGGTTAATATTATCAGTTCCAATGGTAATAATAAGAGTAATAAGTACAATAATTACCGTTCCATCGATAATAGCTGCATAATATTGGGTATAATACAAGTTATATTGATAATAATAAGAGTAATAAATACAATAATTATCGTTCTATCCATAATAGGATCATAATATGGTTATTAAATGGAGTTATATTGATATTAATAAGGGTAATATGTACAATAATTATCGTTCTATTTATAAAAGGAGCATCATATGGTTAATATTATCAGTTACATTGATAATAATAAGAGTAATAAGTAAAATAATCATCGTTTCATCGATAATAGCTGCATAATATTGGCAATAATACAAGTTATATTGATAATAATAAGAGTAAAAAGTACAATAATTATCGTTCTATCCATAATAGGATCATAATATGGTTATTAAATGGAGTTATATTGATATTAATAAGAGTAATATGTACAATAATTATCGTTCTATTTATAAAAGGAGCATCATACGGTTAATATTATCAGTTCCAATGGTAATAATAATAGTAGTAAGTACGATAATTATCGTTCCATCGATAATAGCAGCATAATATTGGTAATAATGCAAGCTATATTGATAATAATAAGAGTAATAAGTACAATAATTATCGTTCCATCGATAATAGCAGCATAATATTGGTAATAATACAAGCTATATTGATAATAATAAGAGTAATAAGTACAATAATTTTCGTTCTATCGATAATAGGAGCATAATATGGTTATTAAGTGGAGTTATATTGATAATAATATGAGTAATAAGTACAAAAATTATATTTCACTAGACAATAGCAGCATAATATTGGTAATAATACAAGTTATATTGATAATAATAAGAGTAATAAATACATTAATTATCGTTCTATCGATAATAGGAGCATAATATGGTTATTAAATGGAGTTATATTGATAATAATATGAGTAATAAGTACAAAAATTATAGTTCACTAGATAATAGCAGCATAATATTGGTAATAATACAAGTTATATTGATAATAATAAGAGTAATAAATACAATAATTATCGTTCTATCCATAATAGGATCATAATATGGTTAGTAAATGGAGTTATATTGATAATAATATGAGTAATAGGTACAAAAATTATATTTCACTAGATAATAGCAGCATAATATTGGTAATAATACAAGTTATATTGATAATAATAAGAGTAATAAGTACAATAATTATCGTTCTATCGATAATAGGAGCATAAAACGGCGAATAACATATGTTAGATTGATAGTAATAAGAATAATAACTACAATAAATATCTTTCTATCGATAACGGGAGCATCTTATGGTTAATAATATGAGTTACATTGATAATAATAAGAGTAATAAGTACTATAATTATCGTTCTATTCATAATAGGAGCATAATATGGTTATTAAATGGAGTTATATTGATAATAATAAGAGTAATATGTACAATAATTATCGTTCTATCTATAAAAGGAGCATCATATGGTTAATATTATCAGTTACATTGATA
The DNA here is from genome assembly GCF_050947335.1 of Megachile rotundata. Lineage (NCBI taxonomy): Eukaryota > Metazoa > Arthropoda > Insecta > Hymenoptera > Megachilidae > Megachile > Megachile rotundata. The sequence continues at coordinate 11,169 of NW_027474573.1, forward strand.
ATAATAAGAGTAATAAGTGCGATAATTATCGTTCCATCGATAATAGCAGCATAATATTGGTAATAATGCAAGCTATATTGATAATAATAAGAGTAATAAGTACAATAATTATCGTTCCATCGATAATAGCAGCATAATATTGGTAATAATACAAGCTATATTGATAATAGTAAGAGTAATAAGTACAATAATTATCGTTCTATCGATAATAGGAGCATAATATGGTTATTAAATGGAGTTATATTGATAATAATATGAGTAATAAGTACAAAAATTATATTTCACTAGACAATAGCAGCATAATATTGATAATAATACAAGTTATATTGATAATAATAAGAGTAATAAGTACAATAATTATCGTTCCATCGATAATAGCAGCATAATATTGGTTATAATACAAGTTACATTGATAATAATAAGAGTAATAAATACATTAATTATCGTTCTATCGATAATAGGAGCATAATATGGTTATTAAATGGAGTTATATTGATAATAATATGAGTAATAAGTACAAAAATTATAGTTCACTAGATAATAGCAGCATAATATTGGTAATAATACAAGTTATATTGATAATAATAAGAGTAATAAATACAATAATTATCATTCTATCCATAATAGGTTCATAATATGGTTATTAAATGGAGTTATATTGATATTAATAAGGGTAATATGTACAATAATTATCGTTCTATTTATAAAAGGAGCATCATACGGTTAATATTATCAGTTCCAATGGTAATAATAAGAGTAATAAGTACAATAATTACCGTTCCATCGATAATAGCTGCATAATATTGGCAATAATACAAGTTATATTGATAATAATAAGAGTAAAAAGTACAATAATTATCTTTGTTTCGATAAGAGGAGCATCATATGGTTAATATTATCAGTTACATTCATAATAATAAGAGTAATAAGTGCAATAATTATCGTTCCATCGATAACGGCAGCATAATATTGGTAATAATACAAGTTATATTGACAATAATAAGAGTAATATGTACAATAATTATCGTACTATCGATAATAGGAGCATCATATGGTAATTAAATGGAGTTATATTGATAATAATATGAGTAATAAGTACAAAAATTATAGTTCACTAGATAATAGCAGCATAATATTGGTAATAATACAAGTTATATTGATAATAATAAGAGTAATAAATACAATAATTATCGTTCTATCCATAATAGGATCATAATATGATTATTAAATGGAGTTATATTGATATTAATAAGGGTAATATGTACAATAATTATCGTTCTATTTATAAAAGGAGCATCATATGGTTAATATTATCAGTTACATTGATAATAATAAGAGTAATAAGTACAAAAATTATCGCTCCATCGATAGTAGCAGCATAATATTGGTAATAATACAAGTTGTATTGATAATAATAAGAGTAATAAGTACAATAATTATCGTTCTATCCATAATAGGATCATAATATGGTTATTAAATGGAGTTATATTGATATTAATAAGGGTAATATGTACAATAATTATCGTTCTATTTATAAAAGGAGCATCATATGGTTAATATTATCAGTTACATTGATAATAATAAGAGTAATAAGTACAATAATTATCGTTCCATCGATAATAGCAGCATAATATTGGTAATAATACAAGCTATATTGATAATAATAAAAGTAATAAGTACAATAATTATCGTTCTATCGATAATAGGAGCATAATATGGTTATTAAATGAAGTTATATTGATAATAATATGAGTAAGAAGTACAAAAATTATCGTTCACTAGATAATAGCAGCATAATATTGGTAATAATACAAGTTATATTGATAATAATAAGAGTAATAAATACAATAATTATCGTTCTATCGATAATAGGAGCATAATATGGGTATTAAATGTAGTTATATTGATATTAATAAGAGTAATATAACAATAATTATCGTTCTGTCTATAAAAGGAGCATCATATGGTTAATATTATCAGTTACATTGATAATAATAAGAGTAATAAGTACAATAATTATCGTTCCATCGATAATAGCACCATAATATTGGTAATAATACAAGTTATATTGATAATAATAAGAGTAATAAGTACAATAATTACCGTTCCATCGATAATAGCAGCATAGTATTGGTAATAATTCAAGCTATATTGATAATAATAAGAGTAATAAGTACAATAATTATCGTTCTATCCATAATAGGATCATAATTTGGTTATTAAATGGAGTTATATTGATAATAATAAGAGTAATATGTACAATAATTATCGTTCTATCTATAAAAGGCGCATCATATGGTTAATAATATCAGTTGCATTGATAATAATAAGAGTAATAAATACAATAATTATCGTTCTATCCATAATAGGATCATAATATGATTATTAAATGGAGTTATATTGATATTAATAAGGGTAATATGTACAATAATTATCGTTCTATTTATAAAAGGAGCATCATATGGTTAATATTATCAGTTACATTGATAATAATAAGAGTAATAAGTACAAAAATTATCGCTCCATCGATAGTAGCAGCATAATATTGGTAATAATACAAGTTGTATTGATAATAATAAGAGTAATAAGTACAATAATTATCGTTCTATCCATAATAGGATCATAATATGGTTATTAAATGGAGTTATATTGATATTAATAAGGGTAATATGTACAATAATTATCGTTCTATTTATAAAAGGAGCATCATATGGTTAATATTATCAGTTACATTGATAATAATAAGAGTAATAAGTACAATAATTATCGTTCCATCGATAATAGCAGCATAATATTGGTAATAATACAAGCTATATTGATAATAATAAAAGTAATAAGTACAATAATTATCGTTCTATCGATAATAGGAGCATAATATGGTTATTAAATGAAGTTATATTGATAATAATATGAGTAAGAAGTACAAAAATTATCGTTCACTAGATAATAGCAGCATAATATTGGTAATAATACAAGTTATATTGATAATAATAAGAGTAATAAATACAATAATTATCGTTCTATCGATAATAGGAGCATAATATGGGTATTAAATGTAGTTATATTGATATTAATAAGAGTAATATAACAATAATTATCGTTCTGTCTATAAAAGGAGCATCATATGGTTAATATTATCAGTTACATTGATAATAATAAGAGTAATAAGTACAATAATTATCGTTCCATCGATAATAGCACCATAATATTGGTAATAATACAAGTTATATTGATAATAATAAGAGTAATAAGTACAATAATTACCGTTCCATCGATAATAGCAGCATAGTATTGGTAATAATTCAAGCTATATTGATAATAATAAGAGTAATAAGTACAATAATTATCGTTCTATCCATAATAGGATCATAATTTGGTTATTAAATGGAGTTATATTGATAATAATAAGAGTAATATGTACAATAATTATCGTTCTATCTATAAAAGGCGCATCATATGGTTAATAATATCAGTTACATTGATAATAATAAGAGTAATAAGTACAATAATTATCGTTCCATCGATAATAGCAGCATAATATTGGTAATAATACAAGTTATATTGATAACAGTAAGAGTAATAAGTACAATAATTATCGTTCTATCGACAATAGCAGCATAATATTGGTAATAATACAAGTTATATTGACAATAATAAGAGTAATAAGTACAATAATTACCGCTCCATCGATAATAGCAGCATAATATTGGTAATAATACAAGCTATATTGATAATAATAAGAGTAATAAGTACAATAATTATCGTTCACTAGATAATAGCAGCATAATATTGGTAATAATACAAGTTATATTGATAATAATAAGAGTAATAAATACAATAATTATCGATATATCGATAATAGGCGGATAATATGGTTATTAAATGGAGTTATGTTGTTAATAATAAGAGTAATAAGTACAATAATTATCGTTCCATCGATAATAGCAGCATAATATTAGTAATAATACAAGTTATATTGATAAAAATAAGAGTAATAAGTACAATAACTATCGTTCTATCGATAATAGGAGCATAATATGGTTATTAAATGGAGTTATATTGATATTAATAAGAGTAATATGAATAGTGATTATCGTTCTATCTATAAAAGGAGCATCATATGGTAAATATTATCAGTTACATTGATAATAATAAGAGTAATAAGTACAATAATTATCGTTCCATCGATAACAGCACCATAATATTGGTAATAATACAAGTTATATTGATAATCATTAGAGTAATAAGTACAATAATTACCGTTCCATCGATAATAGCAGCATAGTATTGGTAATAATTCAAGCTATATTGATAATAATAAGAGTAATAAGTACAATAATTATCGTTCTATCCATAATAGGATCATAATTTGGTTATTAAATGGAGTTATATTGATATTAATAAGAGTAATATGAACAATAATTATCGTTCTATCTATAAAAGGAGCAACATATGGTTAATATTATCAGTTACATGGATAATAAGAAGAGTAATACGTACAATAATTATCGTTCTATCGATAATAGGTGCATAATATGGTTATTAAATGGAGTTATATTGATATTAATAAGAGTAATATGAACAATAATTATCGTTCTATCTATAAAAGGAGCATCATATGGTTAATATTATCAGTTACATGGATAATAAGAAGAGTAATAAGTACAATAATTATCGTTCCATCGATAATAGCAGCATAATATTGGTAAAAATACAAGCTATATTGATAATAATAAGAGTAATAAGTACACTAATTATAGTTCTATCGATAATAGGAGCATAATATGGTTATTAAATGGAGTTATATTGATAATAATATGAGTAATAAGTACAAAAATTATTATTCACTAGATAATAGCAGCATAATATTGGTAATAATACAAGTGTTATTGATAATAATGAGAGCAATAAGTACAATAATTATCGTTCTATCGATAATAGGAGCATAAAACGGCGAATAACATATGTTAGATTGATAATAATAAGAACAATAAGTACAATTAATATCTTTCAATCCATAACGGGAGCATCTTATGGTTAATAATATGAGTAACATTGATAATAATAAGATTAATAAGTACAATAGTTATCTTTGTATCCATAATAGGATCATAATATGGTTATTAAGTGGAGTTATATTGATAATAATAAGAGTAATATGTACAATAATTATTGTTCTATCTATGAAAGGAGCATCATATGATTAGGATTATCAGTTACATTGATAATAATAAGAGTAATTAGTACAATAATTACCGTTCCATCGATAATAGCAGCATAATATTGGTAATAATACAAGCTATATTGATAATAATAAGAGTAATAAGTACAAGAAATATCTTTCTATCGATAACGGGAGCATCTTATGGTTAATAATATGAGTTACATTGATAATAATAAGTGTAATAAGTACAATAACTATCGTTCCATCGATAATAGGAGCATAATATGGTTATTAAATGGAGTTATATTGATAATAATATGAGTAATAAGTACAAAAATTATAGTTCACTAGATAATAGCAGCAAGATATTGGTAATAATACAAGTTATATTGATAATAATAAGAATAATAACTACAATAAATATCTTTCTATCGATAACGGGAGCATCTTATGGTTAATAATATGAGTTAGATTGATAATAATAAGTGTAATAAGTACAATAACTATCGTTCCATCGATAATTGGTGCATAATATGGTTATTAAATGGAGTTATATTGATATTAATAAGAGTAATATGAACAATAATTATCGTTCTATCTATAAAAGGAGCATCATATGGTTAATATTATCAGTTACATGGTTAATAAGAAGAGTAATAAGTACAATAATTATCGTTCCATCGATAATAGCAGCATAATATTGGTAAAAATACAAGCTATATTGATAATAATAAGAGTAATAAGTACACTAATTATCGTTCTATCGATAATAGGAGCATAATATGGTTATTAAATGGAGTTATATTGATAATAATATGAGTAATAAGTACAAAAATTATTATTCGCTAGATAATAGCAGCATAATATTGGTAATAATACAAGTGTTATTGATAATAATGAGAGCAATGAGTACAATAATTATCGTTCTATCGATAATAGGAGCATAAAACGGCGAATAACATATGTTAGATTGATAATAATAAGAATAATAAGTACAATTAATATCTTTCAATCCATAACGGGAGCATCTTATGGTTAATAATATGAGTAACATTGATAATAATAAGATTAATAAGTACAATAATTATCTTTGTATCCATAATAGGATCATAATATGGTTATTAAGTGGAGATATATTGATAATAATAAGAGTAATATGTACAATAATTATCGTTCTATCTATGAAAGGAGCATCATATGATTAGGATTATCAGTTACATTGATAATAATAAGAGTAATTAGTACAATAATTACCGTTCCATCGATAATAGCAGCATAATATTGGTAATAATACAAGCTATATTGATAATAATAAGAGTAATAAGTACAAGAAATATCTTTCTATCGATAACGGGAGCATCTTATGGTTAATAATATGAGTTACATTGATAATAATAAGTGTAATAAGTACAATAACTATCGTTCCATCGATAATAGGAGCATAATATGGTTATTAAATGGAGTTATATTGATAATAATATGAGTAATAAGTACAAAAATTATCGTTCACTAGATAATAGCAGCATAATATTGGTAATAATACAAGTTATATTGATAATAATAAGAGTAATAAGTACAATAATTATCGTTCTATCGATAATAGGAGCATAATATGGTTATTAAATGGAGTTATATTGATAATAATAAGAGTAATAAGTACAAAAATTATAGTTCACTAGATAATAGAAGCATAATGTTGGTAATAATAAGAGTAATAAATACAATAATTATCGATCTATCCATAATAGGATCATAATATGGTTATTAAATGGAGTTATATTGATATTAATAAGGGTAATATGTACAATAATTATCGTTCTATTTATAAATGGAGCATCATATGGTTAATATTATCAGTTACATTGATAATAATAAGAGTAATAAGTACAATAATTATCGTTCCATCGATAATAGCAGCATAACATTGGTAATAATACAAGCCATATTGATAATAATAAAAGTAATAAGTACAATAATTATCGTTCTATCGATAATAGGAGCATAATATGGTTATTAAATGAAGTTATATTGATAATAACATGAGTAATAAGAACAAAAATTATATTTCACTAGATAATAGCAGCATAATATTGGTAATAATACAAGTTATATTGATAATCATAAGAGTAATAAGTAAAATAATTATATTTCTATCGATAAAAGGAGCATCATATGGTTAATATTATCAGTTACATTGATAATAATAAGAGTAATAAGTACAATAATTATCGTTCCATCGATAATAGCAGCATAATATTGGTAATAATACAAGCTATATTGATAATAATAAGAGTAATAAGTACAATAATTATCGTTCACTAGATAAGAGCAGCATAATATTGGTAATAATACAAGTTATATTGATAAGAGTAAGAGTAATAAGTACAATAATTATCGTTCTATCGACAATAGCAGCATAATATTGGTAATAATACAAGTTATATTGACAATAGTAAGAGTAATAAGTACAATAATTACCGCTCCATCGATAATAGCAGCATAATATTGGTAATAATACAACTAATATTGATAATAATAAGAGTAATAAATACAATAATTATCGTTCTATCGATAATAGGAGCATAATATGGTTATTAAATGGAGTTAAATTGATATTAATAAGAGTAATATGAATAGTGATTATCGTTCTATCTATAAAAGGAGCATCATATGGTAAATATTATCAGTTACATTGATAATAATAAGAGTAATAAGTACAATAATTATCGTTCCATCGATAACAGCACCATAATATTGGTAATAATACAAGTTATATTGATAATCATTAGAGTAATAAGTACAATAATTACCGTTCCATCGATAATAGCAGCATAGTATTGGTAATAATTCAAGCTATATTGATAATAATAAGAGTAATAAGTACAATAATTATCGTTCTATCCATAATAGGATCATAATTTGGTTATTAAATGGAGTTATATTGATAATAATAAGAGTAATATGTACAATAATTATCGTTCTATCTATAAAAGGCGCATCATATGGTTAATAATATCAGTTACATTGATAATAATAAGAGTAATAAGTACAATAATTATCGTTCCATCGATAATAGCAGCATAATATTGGTAATAATACAAGTTATATTGATAACAGTAAGAGTAATAAGTACAACAATTATCGTTCTATCGACAATAGCAGCATAATATTGGTAATAATACAAGTTATATTGACAATAATAAGAGTAATAAGTACAATAATTACCGCTCCATCGATAATAGCAGCATAATATTGGTAATAATACAAGCTATATTGATAATAATAAGAGTAATAAGTACAATAATTATCGTTCACTAGATAATAGCAGCATAATATTGGTAATAATACAAGTTATATTGATAATAATAAGAGTAATAAATACAATAATTATCGATCTATCGATAATAGGCGGATAATATGGTTATTAAATGGAGTTATGTTGTTAATAATAAGAGTAATAAGTACAATAATTATCGTTCTATCGACAATAGCAGCATAATATTGGCAATAATACAAGTGTTATTGATAATAATAAGAGTAATAAGTACAATAATTACCGTTCCATCGATAATAGCAGCATAGTATTGGTAATAATACAAGCTATATTGATAATAATAAGAGTAATAAGTACAATAACTATCGTTCTATCGATAATAGGAGCATAATATGGTTATTAAATGGAGTTATATTGATAATAATATGAGTAATAAGTACAAAAATTATTATTCACTAGATAATAGCAGCATAATATTGGTAATAATACAAGTGTTATTGATAATAATGAGAGCAATAAGTACAATAATTATCGTTCTATCGATAATAGGAGCATAAAACGGCGAATAACATATGTTAGATTGATAATAATAAGAACAATAAGTACAATTAATATCTTTCAATCCATAACGGGAGCATCTTATGGTTAATAATATGAGTAACATTGATAATAATAAGATTAATAAGTACAATAGTTATCTTTGTATCCATAATAGGATCATAATATGGTTATTAAGTGGAGTTATATTGATAATAATAAGAGTAATATGTACAATAATTATTGTTCTATCTATGAAAGGAGCATCATATGATTAGGATTATCAGTTACATTGATAATAATAAGAGTAATTAGTACAATAATTACCGTTCCATCGATAATAGCAGCATAATATTGGTAATAATACAAGCTATATTGATAATAATAAGAGTAATAAGTACAAGAAATATCTTTCTATCGATAACGGGAGCATCTTATGGTTAATAATATGAGTTACATTGATAATAATAAGTGTAATAAGTACAATAACTATCGTTCCATCGATAATAGGAGCATAATATGGTTATTAAATGGAGTTATATTGATAATAATATGAGTAATAAGTACAAAAATTATAGTTCACTAGATAATAGCAGCAAGATATTGGTAATAATACAAGTTATATTGATAATAATAAGAATAATAACTACAATAAATATCTTTCTATCGATAACGGGAGCATCTTATGGTTAATAATATGAGTTAGATTGATAATAATAAGTGTAATAAGTACAATAACTATCGTTCCATCGATAATTGGTGCATAATATGGTTATTAAATGGAGTTATATTGATATTAATAAGAGTAATATGAACAATAATTATCGTTCTATCTATAAAAGGAGCATCATATGGTTAATATTATCAGTTACATGGTTAATAAGAAGAGTAATAAGTACAATAATTATCGTTCCATCGATAATAGCAGCATAATATTGGTAAAAATACAAGCTATATTGATAATAATAAGAGTAATAAGTACACTAATTATCGTTCTATCGATAATAGGAGCATAATATGGTTATTAAATGGAGTTATATTGATAATAATATGAGTAATAAGTACAAAAATTATTATTCGCTAGATAATAGCAGCATAATATTGGTAATAATACAAGTGTTATTGATAATAATGAGAGCAATGAGTACAATAATTATCGTTCTATCGATAATAGGAGCATAAAACGGCGAATAACATATGTTAGATTGATAATAATAAGAATAATAAGTACAATTAATATCTTTCAATCCATAACGGGAGCATCTTATGGTTAATAATATGAGTAACATTGATAATAATAAGATTAATAAGTACAATAATTATCTTTGTATCCATAATAGGATCATAATATGGTTATTAAGTGGAGATATATTGATAATAATAAGAGTAATATGTACAATAATTATCGTTCTATCTATGAAAGGAGCATCATATGATTAGGATTATCAGTTACATTGATAATAATAAGAGTAATTAGTACAATAATTACCGTTCCATCGATAATAGCAGCATAATATTGGTAATAATACAAGCTATATTGATAATAATAAGAGTAATAAGTACAAGAAATATCTTTCTATCGATAACGGGAGCATCTTATGGTTAATAATATGAGTTACATTGATAATAATAAGTGTAATAAGTACAATAACTATCGTTCCATCGATAATAGGAGCATAATATGGTTATTAAATGGAGTTATATTGATAATAATATGAGTAATAAGTACAAAAATTATCGTTCACTAGATAATAGCAGCATAATATTGGTAATAATACAAGTTATATTGATAATAATAAGAGTAATAAGTACAATAATTATCGTTCTATCGATAATTGGAGCATAATATGGTTATTAAATGGAGTTATATTGATAATAATAAGAGTAATAAGTACAAAAATTATATTTCACTAGACAATAGCAGCATAATATTGGTAATAATACAAGTTATATTGATAATAATAAGAGTAATAAATACAATAATTATCATTCTATCCATAATAGGTTCATAATATGGTTATTAAATGGAGTTATATTGATATTAATAAGGGTAATATGTACAATAATTATCGTTCTATTTATAAAAGGAGCATCATACGGTTAATATTATCAGTTCCAATGGTAATAATAAGAGTAATAAGTACAATAATTACCGTTCCATCGATAATAGCTGCATAATATTGGGTATAATACAAGTTATATTGATAATAATAAGAGTAATAAATACAATAATTATCGTTCTATCCATAATAGGATCATAATATGGTTATTAAATGGAGTTATATTGATATTAATAAGGGTAATATGTACAATAATTATCGTTCTATTTATAAAAGGAGCATCATATGGTTAATATTATCAGTTACATTGATAATAATAAGAGTAATAAGTAAAATAATCATCGTTTCATCGATAATAGCTGCATAATATTGGCAATAATACAAGTTATATTGATAATAATAAGAGTAAAAAGTACAATAATTATCTTTGTTTCGATAAGAGGAGCATCATATGGTTAATATTATCAGTTACATTCATAATAATAAGAGTAATAAGTGCAATAATTATCGTTCCATCGATAACGGCAGCATAATATTGGTAATAATACAAGTTATATTGACAATAATAAGAGTAATATGTACAATAATTATCGTACTATCGATAATAGGAGCATCATATGGTAATTAAATGGAGTTATATTGATAATAATATGAGTAATAAGTACAAAAATTATAGTTCACTAGATAATAGCAGCATAATATTGGTAATAATACAAGTTATATTGATAATAATAAGAGTAATAAATACAATAATTATCGTTCTATCCATAATAGGATCATAATATGATTATTAAATGGAGTTATATTGATATTAATAAGGGTAATATGTACAATAATTATCGTTCTATTTATAAAAGGAGCATCATATGGTTAATATTATCAGTTACATTGATAATAATAAGAGTAATAAGTACAAAAATTATCGCTCCATCGATAGTAGCAGCATAATATTGGTAATAATACAAGTTGTATTGATAATAATAAGAGTAATAAGTACAATAATTATCGTTCTATCCATAATAGGATCATAATATGGTTATTAAATGGAGTTATATTGATATTAATAAGGGTAATATGTACAATAATTATCGTTCTATTTATAAAAGGAGCATCATATGGTTAATATTATCAGTTACATTGATAATAATAAGAGTAATAAGTACAATAATTATCGTTCCATCGATAATAGCAGCATAATATTGGTAATAATACAAGCTATATTGATAATAATAAAAGTAATAAGTACAATAATTATCGTTCTATCGATAATAGGAGCATAATATGGTTATTAAATGAAGTTATATTGATAATAACATGAGTAATAAGAACAAAAGTTATATTTCACTAGATAATAGCAGCATAATATTGCCAATAATACATGTTATATTGATAATAATAAGAGTAATAAATACAATAATTATCGTTCTATCCATAATAGGATCATAATATGGTTATTAAATGGAGTTATATTGATATTAATAAGAGTAATATGTACAATAATTATCGCTCTATCCATAATAGGATCATAATATGGTTATTAAATGGAGTTATATTGATATTAATAAGGGTAATATGTACAATAATTATCGTTCTATTTATAAAAGGAGCATCATATGGTTAATATTATCAGTTACATTGATAATAATAAGAGTAATAAGTACAATAACTATCGTTCTATCGATAATAAGAGCATAATATGGTTATTAAATGGAGTTATATTGATAATAATATGAGTAATAAGAACAAAAATTATCGTTCACTAGATAATAGCAGCATAATATTGGTAATAATACAAGTTATATTGATAATAATAAGAGTAATAAATACAATAATTATCGTTCTATCGATAATAGGAGCATAATATGGTTATTAAATGGAGTTATATTGATAATAATAAGAGTAATATGAACAATAATTATCGTTCTATCTATAAAAGGAGCATCATATGGTAAATATTATCAGTTACATTGATAACAATAAGAGCAATAAGTACAATAATTATCGTTCCATCGATAATAGCAGCATAATATTGGTAATAATACAAGTTATATTGATAATAATAAGCGTATTAAGTACAATAATTATCGTTCTATCGACAATAGCAGCATAATATTGGTAATAATACAAGTTATATTGATAATAATAACAGTAATAAGTACAATAATTACCGTTCCATCGATAATAGCAGCATAGTATTGGTAATAATTCAAGCTATATTGATAATAATAAGAGTAATAAGTACAATAATTATCGTTCTATCTATAAAAGGAGCATCATATGGTTAATATTATCCGTTACATTGATAATAATAAGAGTAATAAGTACATTAATAATCGTTCTATCCATAATAGGATCATAATATGGTTATTAAATGGAGTTATATTGATATTAATAAGGGTAATATGTACAATAATTATCGTTCTATTCATAAAAGGAGCATCATATGGTTAATATTATCAGTTACATTGATAATAATAAGAGTAATAAGTACAATAATTATCGTTCCATCGATAATAGCACCATAATAGTGGTAATAATACAAGTTATATTGATAATAATAAGAGTAATAAGTACAATAATTACCGTTCCATCGATAATAGCAGCATAGTATTGGTAATAATTCAAGCTATATTGATAATAAGAGTAATAAGTACAATAATTATCGTTCTATCCATAATAGGATCATAATTTGGTTATTAAATGGAGTTATATTGATAATAATAAGAGTAATATGTACAATAATTATCGTTCTATCTATAAAAGGCGCATCATATGGTTAATAATATCAGTTACATTGATAATAATAAGAGTAATAAGTACAATAATTATCGTTCCATCGATAATAGCAGCATAATATTGGTAATAATACAAGTTATATTGATAACAGTAAGAGTAATAAGTACAATAATTATCGTTCTATCGACAATAGCAGCATAATATTGGTAATAATACAAGTTATATTGACAATAATAAGAGTAATAAGTACAATAATTACCGCTCCATCGATAATAGCAGCATAATATTGGTAATAATACAAGCTATATTGATAATAATAAGAGTAATAAGTACAATAATTATCGTTCACTAGATAATAGCAGCATAATATTGGTAATAATACAAGTTATATTGATAATAATAAGAGTAATAAATACAATAATTATCGATCTATCGATAATAGGAGGATAATATGGTTATTAAATGGAGTTATGTTGTTAATAATAAGAGTAATAAGTACAATAATTATCGTTCCATCGATAATAGCAGCATAGTATTGGTAATAATACAAGCTATATTGATAATAATAAGAGTAATAAGTAGAATAACGATCGTTCTATCGATAATAGGTGCATAATATGGTTATTACATGGAGTTATATTGATATTAATAAGCGTAATATGAATAGTGATTATCGTTCTATCTATAAAAGGAGCATCATATGGTAAATTTTTTTCAGTTACATTGATAATAATAAGAGTAATAAGTACAATAATTATCGTTCCATCGATAATAGCACCATAATATTGGTAATAATACAAGTTATATTGATAATCATTAGAGTAATAAGTACAATAATTACCGTTCCATCGATAATAGCAGCATAGTATTGGTAATAATTCAAGCTATATTGATAATAATAAGAGTAATAAGTACAATAATTATCGTTCTATCCATAATAGGATCATAATTTGGTTATTAAATGGAGTTATATTGATAATAATAAGAGTAATATGTACAATAATTATCGTTCTAACTATAAAAGGCGCATCATATGGTTAATAATATCAGTTACATTGATAATGATAAGAGTAATAAGTACAATAATTATCGTCCCATCGATAATAGCAGCATAATATTGGTAATAATACAAGTTATATTGATAACAGTAAGAGTAATAAGTACAATAATTATCGTTCGATCGACAATAGCAGCATAATATTGGTAATAATACAAGCTATATTGATAATAATAAGAGTAATAAGTACAATAATTATCGTTCACTAGATAATAGCAGCATAATATTGGTAATAATACAAGTTATATTGATAATAATAAGAGTAATAAATACAATAATTATCGATCTATCGATAATAGGCGCATAATATGGTTATTAAATGGAGTTATGTTGTTAATAATAAGAGTAATAAGTACAATAATTATCGTTCTATCGACAATAGCAGCATAATATTGGCAATAATACAAGTGTTATTGATAATAATAAGAGTAATAAGTACAATAATTACCGTTCCATCGATAATAGCAGCATAGTATTGGTAATAATACAAGCTATATTGATAATAATAAGAGTAATAAGTACAATAACTATCGTTCTATCGATAATAGGAGCATAATATGGTTATTAAATGGAGTTATATTGATAATAATAAGAGTAATAAGTACAAAAATTATAGTTCACTAGATAATAGCAGCATAATATTGGTAATAATAAGAGCAATAAATACAATAATTATCGTTCTATCCATAATAGGATCATAATATGGTTATTAAATGGAGTTATATTGATATTAATAAGGGTAATATGTACAATAATGATCGTTCTATTTATAAAAGGAGCATCATATGGTTAATATTATCAGTTACATTGATAATAATAAGAGTAATAAGTACAATAATTATCGTTCCATCGATAATAGCAGCATAATATTGGTAATAATACAAGCAATATTGATAATAATAAAAGTAATAAGTACAATAATTATCGTTCTATCGATAATAGGAGCATAATATGGTTATTAAATGAAGTTATATTGATAATAATATGAGTAAGAAGTACAAAAATTATCGTTCACTAGATAATAGCAGCATAATATTGGTAATAATACAAGTTATATTGATAATAATAAGAGTAATAAATACAATAATTATCGTTCTATCGATAATAGGAGCATAATATGGGTATTAAATGTAGTTATATTGATATTAATAAGAGTAATATAACAATAATTATCGTTCTGTCTATAAAAGGAGCATCATATGGTTAATATTATCAGTTACATTGATAATAATAAGAGTAATAAGTACAATAATTATCGTTCCATCGATAATAGCACCATAATATTGGTAATAATACAAGTTATATTGATAATAATAAGAGTAATAAGTACAATAATTACCGTTCCATCGATAATAGCAGCATAGTATTGGTAATAATTCAAGCTATATTGATAATAATAAGAGTAATAAGTACAATAATTATCGTTCTATCCATAATAGGATCATAATTTGGTTATTAAATGGAGTTATATTGATAATAATAAGAGTAATATGTACAATAACTATCGTTCTATCTATAAAAGGCGCATCATATGGTTAATAATATCAGTTACATTGATAATAATAAGAGTAATAAGTACAATAATTATCTTTCCATCGATAATAGCAGCATAATATTGGTAATAATACAAGTTATATTGATAACAGTAAGAGTAATAAGTACAATAATTATCGTTCTATCGACAATAGCAGCATAATATTGGTAATAATACAAGTTATATTGACAATAATAAGAGTAATAAGTACAATAATTACCGCTCCATCGATAATAGCAGCATAATATTGGTAATAATACAAGCTATATTGATAATAATAAGAGTAATAAGTACAATAATTATCGTTCACTAGATAATAGCAGCATAATATTGGTAATAATACAAGTTATATTGATAATAATAAGAGTAATAAATACAATAATTATCGATATATCGATAATAGGCGGATAATATGGTTATTAAATGGAGTTATGTTGTTAATAATAAGAGTAATAAGTACAATAATTATCGTTCTATCGACAATAGCAGCATAATATTGGCAATAATACAAGTGTTATTGATAATAATAAGAGTAATAAGTACAATAATTACCGTTCCATCGATAATAGCAGCATAGTATTGGTAATAATTCAAGCTATATTGATAATAATAAGAGTAATAAGTACAATAATTATCGTTCTATCCATAATAGGATCATAATTTGGTTATTAAATGGAGTTATATTGATAATAATAAGAGTAATATGTACAATAATTATCGTTCTATCTATAAAAGGCGCATCATATGGTTAATAATATCAGTTACATTGATAATAATAAGAGTAATAAGTACAATAATTATCGTTCCATCGATAATAGCAGCATAATATTGGTAATAATACAAGTTATATTGATAACAGTAAGAGTAATAAGTACAATAATTATCGTTCTATCGACAATAGCAGCATAATATTGGTAATAATACAAGTTATATTGACAATAATAAGAGTAATAAGTACAATAATTACCGCTCCATCGATAATAGCAGCATAATATTGGTAATAATACAAGCTATATTGATAATAATAAGAGTAATAAGTACAATAATTATCGTTCACTAGATAATAGCAGCATAATATTGGTAATAATACAAGTTATATTGATAATAATAAGAGTAATAAATACAATAATTATCGATATATCGATAATAGGCGAATAATATGGTTATTAAATGGAGTTATGTTGTTAATAATAAGAGTAATAAGTACAATAATTATCGTTCCATCGATAATAGCAGCATAATATTAGTAATAATACAAGTTATATTGATAAAAATAAGAGTAATAAGTACAATAACTATCGTTCTATCGATAATAGGAGCATAATATGGTTATTAAATGGAGTTATGTTGATATTAATAAGAGTAATATGAATAGTGATTATCGTTCTATCTATAAAAGGAGCATCATATGGTAAATATTATCAGTTACATTGATAATAATAAGAGTAATAAGTACAATAATTATCGTTCCATCGATAACAGCACCATAATATTGGTAATAATACAAGTTATATTGATAATCATTAGAGTAATAAGTACAATAATTACCGTTCCATCGATAATAGCAGCATAGTATTGGTAATAATTCAAGCTATATTGATAATAATAAGAGTAATAAGTACAATAATTATCGTTCTATCCATAATAGGATCATAATTTGGTTATTAAATGGAGTTATATTGATATTAATAAGAGTAATATGAACAATAATTATCGTTCTATCTATAAAAGGAGCAACATATGGTTAATATTATCAGTTACATGGATAATAAGAAGAGTAATACGTACAATAATTATCGTTCTATCGATAATAGGTGCATAATATGGTTATTAAATGGAGTTATATTGATATTAATAAGAGTAATATGAACAATAATTATCGTTCTATCTATAAAAGGAGCATCATATGGTTAATATTATCAGTTACATGGATAATAAGAAGAGTAATAAGTACAATAATTATCGTTCCATCGATAATAGCAGCATAATATTGGTAAAAATACAAGCTATATTGATAATAATAAGAGTAATAAGTACACTAATTATAGTTCTATCGATAAGAGGAGCATAATATGGTTATTAAATGGAGTTATATTGATAATAATATGAGTAATAAGTACAAAAATTATTATTCACTAGATAATAGCAGCATAATATTGGTAATAATACAAGTGTTATTGATAATAATGAGAGCAATAAGTACAATAATTATCGTTCTATCGATAATAGGAGCATAAAACGGCGAATAACATATGTTAGATTGATAATAATAAGAACAATAAGTACAATTAATATCTTTCAATCCATAACGGGAGCATCTTATGGTTAATAATATGAGTAACATTGATAATAATAAGATTAATAAGTACAATAGTTATCTTTGTATCCATAATAGGATCATAATATGGTTATTAAGTGGAGTTATATTGATAATAATAAGAGTAATATGTACAATAATTATTGTTCTATCTATGAAAGGAGCATCATATGATTAGGATTATCAGTTACATTGATAATAATAAGAGTAATTAGTACAATAATTACCGTTCCATCGATAATAGCAGCATAATATTGGTAATAATACAAGCTATATTGATAATAATAAGAGTAATAAGTACAAGAAATATCTTTCTATCGATAACGGGAGCATCTTATGGTTAATAATATGAGTTACATTGATAATAATAAGTGTAATAAGTACAATAACTATCGTTCCATCGATAATAGGAGCATAATATGGTTATTAAATGGAGTTATATTGATAATAATATGAGTAATAAGTACAAAAATTATAGTTCACTAGATAATAGCAGCAAGATATTGGTAATAATACAAGTTATATTGATAATAATAAGAATAATAACTACAATAAATATCTTTCTATCGATAACGGGAGCATCTTATGGTTAATAATATGAGTTAGATTGATAATAATAAGTGTAATAAGTACAATAACTATCGTTCCATCGATAATTGGTGCATAATATGGTTATTAAATGGAGTTATATTGATATTAATAAGAGTAATATGAACAATAATTATCGTTCTATCTATAAAAGGAGCATCATATGGTTAATATTATCAGTTACATGGTTAATAAGAAGAGTAATAAGTACAATAATTATCGTTCCATCGATAATAGCAGCATAATATTGGTAAAAATACAAGCTATATTGATAATAATAAGAGTAATAAGTACACTAATTATCGTTCTATCGATAATAGGAGCATAATATGGTTATTAAATGGAGTTATATTGATAATAATATGAGTAATAAGTACAAAAATTATTATTCGCTAGATAATAGCAGCATAATATTGGTAATAATACAAGTGTTATTGATAATAATGAGAGCAATGAGTACAATAATTATCGTTCTATCGATAATAGGAGCATAAAACGGCGAATAACATATGTTAGATTGATAATAATAAGAATAATAAGTACAATTAATATCTTTCAATCCATAACGGGAGCATCTTATGGTTAATAATATGAGTAACATTGATAATAATAAGATTAATAAGTACAATAATTATCTTTGTATCCATAATAGGATCATAATATGGTTATTAAGTGGAGATATATTGATAATAATAAGAGTAATATGTACAATAATTATCGTTCTATCTATGAAAGGAGCATCATATGATTAGGATTATCAGTTACATTGATAATAATAAGAGTAATTAGTACAATAATTACCGTTCCATCGATAATAGCAGCATAATATTGGTAATAATACAAGCTATATTGATAATAATAAGAGTAATAAGTACAAGAAATATCTTTCTATCGATAACGGGAGCATCTTATGGTTAATAATATGAGTTACATTGATAATAATAAGTGTAATAAGTACAATAACTATCGTTCCATCGATAATAGGAGCATAATATGGTTATTAAATGGAGTTATATTGATAATAATATGAGTAATAAGTACAAAAATTATCGTTCACTAGATAATAGCAGCATAATATTGGTAATAATACAAGTTATATTGATAATAATAAGAGTAATAAGTACAATAATTATCGTTCTATCGATAATAGGAGCATAATATGGTTATTAAATGGAGTTATATTGATAATAATAAGAGTAATAAGTACAAAAATTATAGTTCACTAGATAATAGAAGCATAATGTTGGTAATAATAAGAGTAATAAATACAATAATTATCGATCTATCCATAATAGGATCATAATATGGTTATTAAATGGAGTTATATTGATATTAATAAGGGTAATATGTACAATAATTATCGTTCTATTTATAAATGGAGCATCATATGGTTAATATTATCAGTTACATTGATAATAATAAGAGTAATAAGTACAATAATTATCGTTCCATCGATAATAGCAGCATAATATTGGTAATAATACAAGCCATATTGATAATAATAAAAGTAATAAGTACAATAATTATCGTTCTATCGATAATAGGAGCATAATATGGTTATTAAATGAAGTTATATTGATAATAACATGAGTAATAAGAACAAAAATTATATTTCACTAGATAATAGCAGCATAATATTGGTAATAATACAAGTTATATTGATAATCATAAGAGTAATAAGTAAAATAATTATATTTCTATCGATAAAAGGAGCATCATATGGTTAATATTATCAGTTACATTGATAATAATAAGAGTAATAAGTACAATAATTATCGTTCCATCGATAATAGCAGCATAATATTGGTAATAATACAAGCTATATTGATAATAATAAGAGTAATAAGTACAATAATTATCGTTCACTAGATAAGAGCAGCATAATATTGGTAATAATACAAGTTATATTGATAAGAGTAAGAGTAATAAGTACAATAATTATCGTTCTATCGACAATAGCAGCATAATATTGGTAATAATACAAGTTATATTGACAATAGTAAGAGTAATAAGTACAATAATTACCGCTCCATCGATAATAGCAGCATAATATTGGTAATAATACAACTAATATTGATAATAATAAGAGTAATAAATACAATAATTATCGTTCTATCGATAATAGGAGCATAATATGGTTATTAAATGGAGTTAAATTGATATTAATAAGAGTAATATGAATAGTGATTATCGTTCTATCTATAAAAGGAGCATCATATGGTAAATATTATCAGTTACATTGATAATAATAAGAGTAATAAGTACAATAATTATCGTTCCATCGATAACAGCACCATAATATTGGTAATAATACAAGTTATATTGATAATCATTAGAGTAATAAGTACAATAATTACCGTTCCATCGATAATAGCAGCATAGTATTGGTAATAATTCAAGCTATATTGATAATAATAAGAGTAATAAGTACAATAATTATCGTTCTATCCATAATAGGATCATAATTTGGTTATTAAATGGAGTTATATTGATAATAATAAGAGTAATATGTACAATAATTATCGTTCTATCTATAAAAGGCGCATCATATGGTTAATAATATCAGTTACATTGATAATAATAAGAGTAATAAGTACAATAATTATCGTTCCATCGATAATAGCAGCATAATATTGGTAATAATACAAGTTATATTGATAACAGTAAGAGTAATAAGTACAATAATTATCGTTCTATCGACAATAGCAGCATAATATTGGTAATAATACAAGTTATATTGACAATAATAAGAGTAATAAGTACAATAATTACCGCTCCATCGATAATAGCAGCATAATATTGGTAATAATACAAGCTATATTGATAATAATAAGAGTAATAAGTACAATAATTATCGTTCACTAGATAATAGCAGCATAATATTGGTAATAATACAAGTTATATTGATAATAATAAGAGTAATAAATACAATAATTATCGATCTATCGATAATAGGCGGATAATATGGTTATTAAATGGAGTTATGTTGTTAATAATAAGAGTAATAAGTACAATAATTATCGTTCTATCGACAATAGCAGCATAATATTGGCAATAATACAAGTGTTATTGATAATAATAAGAGTAATAAGTACAATAATTACCGTTCCATCGATAATAGCAGCATAGTATTGGTAATAATACAAGCTATATTGATAATAATAAGAGTAATAAGTACAATAACTATCGTTCTATCGATAATAGGAGCATAATATGGTTATTAAATGGAGTTATATTGATAATAATATGAGTAATAAGTACAAAAATTATTATTCGCTAGATAATAGCAGCATAATATTGGTAATAATACAAGTGTTATTGATAATAATGAGAGCAATGAGTACAATAATTATCGTTCTATCGATAATAGGAGCATAAAACGGCGAATAACATATGTTAGATTGATAATAATAAGAATAATAAGTACAATTAATATCTTTCAATCCATAACGGGAGCATCTTATGGTTAATAATATGAGTAACATTGATAATAATAAGATTAATAAGTACAATAATTATCTTTGTATCCATAATAGGATCATAATATGGTTATTAAGTGGAGATATATTGATAATAATAAGAGTAATATGTACAATAATTATCGTTCTATCTATGAAAGGAGCATCATATGATTAGGATTATCAGTTACATTGATAATAATAAGAGTAATTAGTACAATAATTACCGTTCCATCGATAATAGCAGCATAATATTGGTAATAATACAAGCTATATTGATAATAATAAGAGTAATAAGTACAAGAAATATCTTTCTATCGATAACGGGAGCATCTTATGGTTAATAATATGAGTTACATTGATAATAATAAGTGTAATAAGTACAATAACTATCGTTCCATCGATAATAGGAGCATAATATGGTTATTAAATGGAGTTATATTGATAATAATATGAGTAATAAGTACAAAAATTATCGTTCACTAGATAATAGCAGCATAATATTGGTAATAATACAAGTTATATTGATAATAATAAGAGTAATAAGTACAATAATTATCGTTCTATCGATAATAGGAGCATAATATGGTTATTAAATGGAGTTATATTGATAATAATAAGAGTAATAAGTACAAAAATTATAGTTCACTAGAAAATAGAAGCATAATGTTGGTAATAATAAGAGTAATAAATACAATAATTATCGATCTATCCATAATAGGATCATAATATGGTTATTAAATGGAGTTATATTGATATTAATAAGGGTAATATGTACAATAATTATCGTTCTATTTATAAATGGAGCATCATATGGTTAATATTATCAGTTACATTGATAATAATAAGAGTAATAAGTACAATAATTATCGTTCCATCGATAATAGCAGCATAATATTGGTAATAATACAAGCCATATTGATAATAATAAAAGTAATAAGTACAATAATTATCGTTCTATCGATAATAGGAGCATAATATGGTTATTAAATGAAGTTATATTGATAATAACATGAGTAATAAGAACAAAAATTATATTTCACTAGATAATAGCAGCATAATATTGGTAATAATACAAGTTATATTGATAATCATAAGAGTAATAAGTAAAATAATTATATTTCTATCGATAAAAGGAGCATCATATGGTTAATATTATCAGTTACATTGATAATAATAAGAGTAATAAGTACAATAATTATCGTTCCATCGATAATAGCAGCATAATATTGGTAATAATACAAGCTATATTGATAATAATAAGAGTAATAAGTACAATAATTATCGTTCACTAGATAAGAGCAGCATAATATTGGTAATAATACAAGTTATATTGATAAGAGTAAGAGTAATAAGTACAATAATTATCGTTCTATCGACAATAGCAGCATAATATTGGTAATAATACAAGTTATATTGACAATAGTAAGAGTAATAAGTACAATAATTACCGCTCCATCGATAATAGCAGCATAATATTGGTAATAATACAACTAATATTGATAATAATAAGAGTAATAAATACAATAATTATCGTTCTATCGATAATAGGAGCATAATATGGTTATTAAATGGAGTTAAATTGATATTAATAAGAGTAATATGAATAATGATTATCGTTCTATCTATAAAAGGAGCATCATATGGTAAATATTATCAGTTACATTGATAATAATAAGAGTAATAAGTACAATAATTATCGTTCCATCGATAACAGCACCATAATATTGGTAATAATACAAGTTATATTGATAATCATTAGAGTAATAAGTACAATAATTACCGTTCCATCGATAATAGCAGCATAGTATTGGTAATAATTCAAGCTATATTGATAATAATAAGAGTAATAAGTACAATAATTATCGTTCTATCCATAATAGGATCATAATTTGGTTATTAAATGGAGTTATATTGATAATAATAAGAGTAATATGTACAATAATTATCGTTCTATCTATAAAAGGCGCATCATATGGTTAATAATATCAGTTACATTGATAATAATAAGAGTAATAAGTACAATAATTATC
>NW_027474574.1:0-35916 GCF_050947335.1 Megachile rotundata
TATAAGCATAATATGGCTAATAATATGAGTTAGATTGATAATAATAGGAGTAATAAGTATAGTAATTGTCGTCCTATCGATCACATCTGCATAATATGGTTAATAATATGAGTTAGATTGATAATAGTGAGTGTAATAGGTATAGTAATTGTCGTTCTATCGATCATATAAGCATAATATGGCTGATAATATGAGTTAGATTGATAATGATAAGAGTAATAAGTATAGCAATTGTCGTTCTATCGATCATTTAAGCACAATATGGCTAATAATATGAGTTAGATTGATAATAATAGGAGTAATAAGTATAGTAATTGTCATTCTATCGGTCATATTTGCATAACATGGTTAATAATATGAGTTAGGTTGATAAAAATAAGAGTAACAAGTATAGTAATTGTCGTCCTATCGATCATATAAGCATAATATGGCTAATAATATGAGTTAGGGTGATAATAATAAAAGTAGTGAGTACAGTAATTGTCGTTCTATCGATCATATAAGCATGATATGGCTAATAATATGAGTTAGATTGATAATAATAAGAGTAATAAGAATAGTAATTGTCGTTCAATCGATCATATCTGCATAATATGGTTAATAATATGAGTTAGATTGATAATAGTGAGTGTAATAGGTATAGTAATTGTCGTTCTATCGATCATATAAGCATAATATGGCTGATAATATGAGTTAGATTGATAATGATAAGAGTAATAAGTATAGCAATTGTCGTTCTATCGATCATTTAAGCATAATATGGCTAATAATATGAGTTAGATTGATAATTATAAGAGTAATAAGTATAGTAATTGTCGTCCTATCGATCATATAAGCATAATATGGCTAATAATATGAGTTAGATTGATAATGATAAGAGTAATAAGTACAGTAATTTTGGTTCTATCGATCATATAAGCATAATATGGCTAATAATATGAGTTAGATGGATAATAATAGGAGTAATATGTATAGTAATTGTCGTTCTATCGATAATATCTGCATAATGTGGTAAATAATATGAGTTAGATTGATAACAGTGAGTGTAATAAGTATAGTAATTGTCGTTCTATCGATCATATAAGTTCAATATGGCTAATAATATGAGTTAGATTGATAATAATAAGAGTAATAAGTATAGTAATTGTCGTCCTATCGATCATATAAGCATAATATGGCTAATTATATGAGTTAGATTGATAATAATAAGAGTAATAAGTATAGTAATTGTCGTCCTATCGATCATATAAGCATAATATGGCTATTAATATGAGTTAGATTGATAATAACAAGAGTAATAAGAAGAGTAATTTTCGTTCTATCGATCATATAAGCATAATATGGCTAATAATATGAGTTAGATTGATAATAATAAGAGTAATGAGTATAGTAATTGTCGTTCTATCGATCATATAAGCATAATATGGCTAATAATATGAGTTAGATTGATAATAATAAGAGTAATGAGTATAGTAGTTGTTGTTCTATCGATCATATCTGCATAATATGGTTAATAATATGAGTTAGATTGATAATAATAAGAGTAAAAAGTATAGTAATTGTCGTTCTATCGATCATATAAGCATAATATGGCTAATAATATGAGTTAGATTAATAATAGTAAGAGAAATAAGTATAGTAATTATCGTTCTACCGATCATATAAGCATAATATGGTTAATAATATGTGTTAGATTAATAATAATAAGAGTAAAAAGTATAGTAATTATCGTTCTACCGATCATATAAGCATAATATGGCTAATAATATGAGTTAGATTGATAATAATAAGAGTAGAAAGTATAGTAATTGTCGTTCTATCGATCATATAAGCATAATATGGCTAATAATATGAGTTAGGTCGATAATAATAAGAGTAATAAGTATAGTAACTGTCGTTCTATTGATCATATAAGCATAATATGGCTAATGATATGGGTTGGATTGATAATAATAAGACTAATAAGTATAGTAATGGTCGTTCTATCGATCATAAAAGCATAATATGGCTAATAAAATGCGTTAGATTGATAATAGTGAGTGTAATAAGTATAGTAATTGTCGTTCTATCGATCATATAAGCATAATATGGCTAATGATATGAGTTAGATTGATAATAATAAGAGTAATGAGTATAGTAGTTGTTGTTCTATCGATCATATCTGCATAATATGGTTAATAATATGAGTTAGATTGATAATAATAAGAGTAAAAAGTATAGTAATTGTCGTTCTATCGATCATATAAGCATAATATGGCTAATAATATGAGTTAGATTAATAATAGTAAGAGTAATATGTATAGTAATTATCGTTCTACCGATCATATAAGCATAATATGGTTAATAATATGAGTTAGATTAATAATAATAAGAGTAAAGAGTATAGTAATTATCGTTCTACCGATCATATAAGCATAATATGGCTAATAATATGAGTTAGGTTGATAATAATAAGAGTAATAAGTATAGTAATTGTCGTTCTATCGATCATATAAGCATAATATGGCTAATAATATGAGTTAGGTTGATAATAATAAGAGTAATAAGTATAGTAATTGTCGTTCTATCGATCATATAAGCATAATGTGGCTAATAATATGAGTTAGATTGATAATAATAAGAGTAATAGGTATAGTAATTATCGTTCTACCGATCATATAAGCATAATATGGCTAATAATATGAGTTAGATTGATAATAATAAGAGTAATAAGTATAGTAATTATCGTTCCGCCGATCATACGAGCATAATGTGGCTAATAATATCAGTTAAATTGATAATAATAAGAGTAATAAGTATAGTAATTATCGTTGTACCGATCATATAAGCATAATATGGCTAATAATATGAGTTAGATTGATAGTAATAAGAGTAAAAAGTATAGTAATTGTCGGTCTATCGATCATATTTGCGTAATATGGTTAATAATATGAGTTAGATTGATAACAGTGAGTGTAATAAGTATAGTGATTGTCGTTCTGTGGATCACATAAGCACAATATGGCTAATAATATGAGTTAGATTGATAATAATAGGAGTAATAAGTATAGTAATTGTCATTCTATCGGTCATATTTGCATAACATGGTTAATAATATGAGTTAGGTCGATAATAATAAGAGTAATAAGTATAGTAACTGTCGTTCTATTGATCATATAAGCATAATATGGCTAATGATATGGGTTGGATTGATAATAATAAGACTAATAAGTATAGTAATGGTCGTTCTATCGATCATAAAAGCATAATATGGCTAATAAAATGCGTTAGATTGATAATAGTGAGTGTAATAAGTATAGTAATTGTCGTTCTATCGATCATATAAGCATAATATGGCTAATGATATGAGTTAGATTGATAATAATAAGAGTAATGAGTATAGTAGTTGTTGTTCTATCGATCATATCTGCATAATATGGTTAATAATATGAGTTAGATTGATAATAACAAGAGTAAAAAGTATAGTAATTGTCGTTCTATCGATCATATAAGCATAATATGGCTAATAATATGAGTTAGATTAATAATAGTAAGAGTAATATGTATAGTAATTATCGTTCTACCGATCATATAAGCATAATATGGTTAATAATATGAGTTAGATTAATAATAATAAGAGTAAAGAGTATAGTAATTATCGTTCTACCGATCATATAAGCATAATATGGCTAATAATATGAGTTAGGTTGATAATAATAAGAGTAATAAGTAGAGTAATTTTCGTTCTATCGATCAAATAAGCATAATATGGCTAATAATATGAGTTAGATTGATAATAATAAGAGTAATGAGTACAGTAATTGTCGTTCTATCGATCATATAAGCATAATATGGCTAATAATATGAGTTAATTTGATAATAATAAGAGTAATAAGTATAGTAATTGTCGTTCTATCGATCATATAAGCATAATGTGGCTAATAATATGAGTTAGATTGATAATAATAAGAGTAATAGGTATAGTAATTATCGTTCTACCGATCGTATAAGCATAATATGGCTAATAATATGAGTTAGATTGATAATAATAGGAGTAATAAGTATAGTAATTGTCGTACTATCGATCACATCTGCATAATATGGTTAATAATATGAGTTAGATTGATAATAGTGAGTGTAATAGGTATAGTAATTGTCGTTCTATCGATCATATAAGCATAATATGGCTGATAATATGAGTTAGATTGATAATGATAAGAGTAATAAGTATAGCAATTGTCGTTCTATCGATCATTTAAGCACAATATGGCTAATAATATGAGTTAGATTGATAATAATAGGAGTAATAAGTATAGTAATTGTCATTCTATCGGTCATATTTGCATAACATGGTTAATAATATGAGTTAGGTTGATAAAAATAAGAGTAACAAGTATAGTAATTGTCGTTCTACCGATCATTTAAGCATAATATGGCTAATAATATGAGTTAGATTGATAATAATAAGAGTAATAAGTATAGTAATTGTCGTCCTATCGATCATATAAGCATAATATGGCTAATAATATGAGTTAGGGTGATAATAATAAAAGTAGTGAGTACAGTAATTGTCGTTCTATCGATCATATAAGCATGATATGGCTAATAATATGAGTTAGATTGATAATAATAAGAGTAATAAGAATAGTAATTGTCGTTCAATCGATCATATCTGCATAATATGGTTAATAATATGAGTTAGATTGATAATAGTGAGTGTAATAGGTATAGTAATTGTCGTTCTATCGATCATATAAGCATAATATGGCTGATAATATGAGTTAGATTGATAATGATAAGAGTAATAAGTATAGCAATTGTCGTTCTATCGATCATTTAAGCATAATATGGCTAATAATATGAGTTAGATTGATAATTATAAGAGTAATAAGTATAGTAATTGTCGTCCTATCGATCATATAAGCATAATATGGCTAATAATATGAGTTAGATTGATAATAATAAGAGTAATAAGTATAGTAATTGTCGTCCTATCGATCATATAAGCATAATATGGCTAATAATATGAGTTAGATTGATAATAATAAGAGTAATAAGTAGAGTAATTTTCGTTCTATCGATCAAATAAGCATAATATGGCTAATAATATGAGTTAGATTGATAATAATAAGAGTAATGAGTATAGTAATTGTCGTTATATCGATCATATAAGCATAATATGGCTAATAATATGAGTTAGATTGATAATAATAAGAGTAATGAGTATAGTAGTTGTTGTTCTATCGATCATATCTGCATAATATGGCTGATAATATGAGTTAGATTGATAATGATAAGAGTAATAAGTATAGCAATTGTCGTTCTATCGATCATATAAGCATAATATGGCTAATAATATGAGTTAGATTGATAATTATAAGAGTAATAAGTATAGTAATTGTCGTTCTATCGATCATTTAAGCATAATATGGCTAATAATATGAGTTAGATTGATAATAATAAGAGTAATAAGTATAGTAATTGTCGTCCTATCGATCATATAAGCATAATATGGTTAATAATATGAGTTAGATTGATAACAGTGAGTGTAATAAGTCTAGTGATTGTCGTTCTGTCGATCACATAAGCACAATATGGCTAATAATATGAGTTGGATTGATAATAATAAGAATAATAAGTATAGTAATTGTGGTTCTATCGATCATATAAGCATAATATGGCTAATAATATGAGTTAGATTGATAATAATAAGAGTTATAAGGATAGTAATTGTTGTTCTATCGATCATATAAGCATAATATGGCTAATAATATGAGTTAGATTGATAATGATAAGAGTAATAAGTACAGTAATTTTGGTTCTATCGATCATATAAGCATAATATGGCTAATAATATGAGTTAGATGGATAATAATAGGAGTAATATGTATAGTAATTGTCGTTCTATCGATAATATCTGCATAATGTGGTAAATAATATGAGTTAGATTGATAATAGTGAGTGTAATAAGTATAGTAATTGTCGTTCTGTCGATCATATAAGCATAATATGGCTAATAATGTGAGTTAGATTCATAATAATAATAGTAATAAGTATGGTAATTGTCGTTCTATCGATCATATAAACATAATATGTCTAGTAATAAGAGTTAGGTTGATAATAATAAGAGTAATAAGTATAGTAATTGTCGTCCTATCGATCATATAAGCATAATATGGTTAATAATATGAGTTAGATTGATAACAGTGAGTGTAATAAGTATTGTAATTGTCGTTCTATCGATCATATAAGTTCAATATGGCTAATAATATGAGTTAGATTGATAATAATAAGAGTAATAAGTATAGTAATTGTCGTTCTATCGATCATACAAGCATAGTATGGCTCATAATATGTGTTAGATTGATAATAATAGGAGTAATAAGTATAGTAATTGTCGTTCTACAGATCACATAAGCATAACATGGCTAATAATATGAGTTAGATTGATAATAATAAGAGTAATGAGTATAGTAATTGTCGTTCTATCGATCACATAAGCATCAATATGGCTAATAATATGAGTTAGATTGATAATAATAAGAGTAGTGGGCATAGTAATTGTTGTTCTATCGATCATATCTGAATAATGTGGTTAATAATATGAGTTAGATTGATAATAATAAGAGTAAAAAGTATATTAATTGTCGTTCTATTGATCATTTAAGCATAATATGGCTAATAATATGAGTTAGATTGATATAATAAGAGTAATAAGTATAGTAATTGTCGTCCTATCGATCATATAAGCATAATATGGCTAATAATATGAGTTAGATTGATAATAATAAGAGTAATAAGTATAGTAATTGTCGTCCTATCGATCATATAAGCATAATATGGCTATTAATATGAGTTACATTGATAATAATAAGAGTAATAAGAAGAGTAATTTTCGTTCTATCGATCATATAAGCATAATATGGCTAATAATATGAGTTAGATTGATAATAATAAGAGTAATGAGTATAGTAATTGTCGTTCTATCGATCATATAAGCATAATATGGCTAATAATATGAGTTAGACTGATAATAATAAGAGTAATGAGTATAGTAGTTGTTGTTCTATCGATCATATCTGCATAATATGGTTAATAATATGAGTTAGATTGATAATAATAAGAGTAAAAAGTATAGTAATTGTCGTTCTATCGATCATATAAGCATAATATGGCTAATAATATGAGTTAGGTCGATAATAATAAGAGTAATAAGTATAGTAACTGTCGTTCTATTGATCATATAAGCATAATATGGCTAATAATATGAGTTAGATTGATAATAATAAGAGTAGAAAGTATAGTAATTGTCGTTCTATCGATCATATAAGCATAATATGGCTAATAATATGAGTTAGGTCGATAATAATAAGAGTAATAAGTATAGTAACTGCCGTTCTATTGATCATATAAGGATAATATGGCTAATGATATGGGTTGGATTTGATAATAATAAGACTAATAAGTATAGTAATGGTCGTTCTATCGATCATAAAAGCATAATATGGCTAATAATATGAGTTAGATTGATAATGATAAGAGTAATAAGTACAGTAATTTTTGGTTCTATCGATCATATAAGCGTAATATGGCTAATAATATGAGTTAGATGGATAATAATAGGAGTAATATGTATAGTAATTGTCGTTCTATCGATAATATCTGCATAATGTGGTAAATAATATGAGTTAGATTGATAATAGTGAGTGTAATAAGTATAGTAATTGTCGTTCTGTCGATCATATAAGCATAATATGGCTAATAATGTGAGTTAGATTCATAATAATAATAGTAATAAGTATGGTAATTGTCGTTCTATCGATCATATAAACATAATATGTCTAGTAATAAGAGTTAGGTTGATAATAATAAGAGTAATAAGTATAGTAATTGTCGTCCTATCGATCATATAAGCATAATATGGTTAATAATATGAGTTAGATTGATAACAGTGAGTGTAATAAGTATTGTAATTGTCGTTCTATCGATCATATAAGTTCAATATGGCTAATAATATGAGTTAGATTGATAATAATAAGAGTAATAAGTATAGTAATTGTCGTTCTATCGATCATACAAGCATAGTATGGCTCATAATATGTGTTAGATTGATAATAATAGGAGTAATAAGTATAGTAATTGTCGTTCTACAGATCACATAAGCATAACATGGCTAATAATATGAGTTAGATTGATAATAATAAGAGTAATGAGTATAGTAATTGTCGTTCTATCGATCACATAAGCATAATATGGCTAATAATATGAGTTAGATTGATAATAATAAGAGTAGTGGGCATAGTAATTGTTGTTCTATCGATCATATCTGAATAATGTGGTTAATAATATGAGTTAGATTGATAATAATAAGAGTAAAAAAGTATATTAATTGTCGTTCTATTGATCATTTAAGCATAATATGGCTAATAATATGAGTTAGATTGATAATAATAAGAGTAATAAGTATAGTAATTGTCGTCCTATCGATCATATAAGCATAATATGGCTAATAATATGAGTTAGATTGATAATAATAAGAGTAATAAGTATAGTAATTGTCGTCCTATCGATCATATAAGCATAATATGGCTATTAATATGAGTTACATTGATAATAATAAGAGTAATAAGAAGAGTAATTTTCGTTCTATCGATCATATAAGCATAATATGGCTAATAATATGAGTTAGATTGATAATAATAAGAGTAATGAGTATAGTAATTGTCGTTCTATCGATCATATAAGCATAATATGGCTAATAATATGAGTTAGACTGATAATAATAAAGAGTAATGAGTATAGTAGTTGTTGTTCTATCGATCATATCTGCATAATATGGTTAATAATATGAGTTAGATTGATAATAATAAGAGTAAAAAGTATAGTAATTGTCGTTCTATCGATCATATAAGCATAATATGGCTAATAATATGAGTTAGGTCGATAATAATAAGAGTAATAAGTATAGTAACTGTCGTTCTATCGATCATATAAGCATAATATGGCTAATAATATGAGTTAGACTGATAATAATAAGAGTAATGAGTATAGTAGTTGTTGTTCTATCGATCATATCTGCATAATATGGTTAATAATATGAGTTAGATTGATAATAATAAGAGTAAAAAGTATAGTAATTGTCGTTCTATCGATCATATAAGCATAATATGGCTAATAATATGAGTTAGGTCGATAATAATAAGAGTAATAAGTATAGTAACTGTCGTTCTATTGATCATATAAGCATAATATGCTAATAATATGAGTTACATTGATAATAATAAGAGTAGAAAGTATAGTAATTGTCGTTCTATCGATCATATAAGCATAATATGGCTAATAATATGAGTTAGGTCGATAATAATAAGAGTAATAAGTATAGTAACTGTCGTTCTATTGATCATATAAGCATAATATGGCTAATGATATGGGTTGGATTTGATAATAATAAGACTAATAAGTATAGTAATGGTCGTTCTATCGATCATAAAAGCATAATATGGCTAATAATATGAGTTAGATTGATAATGATAAGAGTAATAAGTACAGTAATTTTGGTTCTATCGATCATATAAGCATAATATGGCTAATAATATGAGTTAGATGGATAATAATAGGAGTAATATGTATAGTAATTGTCGTTCTATCGATAATATCTGCATAATGTGGTAAATAATATGAGTTAGATTGATAATAGTGAGTGTAATAAGTATAGTAATTGTCGTTCTGTCGATCATATAAGCATAATATGGCTAATAATGTGAGTTAGATTCATAATAATAATAGTAATAAGTATGGTAATTGTCGTTCTATCGATCATATAAACATAATATGTCTAGTAATAAGAGTTAGGTTGATAATAATAAGAGTAATAAGTATAGTAATTGTCGTCCTATCGATCATATAAGCATAATATGGTTAATAATATGAGTTAGATTGATAACAGTGAGTGTAATAAGTATTGTAATTGTCGTTCTATCGATCATATAAGTTCAATATGGCTAATAATATGAGTTAGATTGATAATAATAAGAGTAATAAGTATAGTAATTGTCGTTCTATCGATCATACAAGCATAGTATGGCTCATAATATGTGTTAGATTGATAATAATAGGAGTAATAAGTATAGTAATTGTCGTTCTACAGATCACATAAGCATAACATGGCTAATAATATGAGTTAGATTGATAATAATAAGAGTAATGAGTATAGTAATTGTCGTTCTATCGATCACATAAGCATAATATGGCTAATAATATGAGTTAGATTGATAATAATAAGAGTAGTGGGCATAGTAATTGTTGTTCTATCGATCATATCTGAATAATGTGGTTAATAATATGAGTTAGATTGATAATAATAAGAGTAAGAAGTATATTAATTGTCGTTCTATTGATCATTTAAGCATAATATGGCTAATAATATGAGTTAGATTGATAATAATAAGAGTAATAAGTATAGTAATTGTCGTCCTATCGATCATATAAGCATATATGGCTAATAATATGAGTTAGATTGATAATAATAAGAGTAATAAGTATAGTAATTGTCGTCCTATCGATCATATAAGCATAATATGGCTATTAATATGAGTTACATTGATAATAATAAGAGTAATAAGAAGAGTAATTTTCGTTCTATCGATCATATAAGCATAATATGGCTAATAATATGAGTTAGATTGATAATAATAAGAGTAATGAGTATAGTAATTGTCGTTCTATCGATCATATAAGCATAATATGGCTAATAATATGAGTTAGACTGATAATAATAAGAGTAATGAGTATAGTAGTTGTTGTTCTATCGATCATATCTGCATAATATGGTTAATAATATGAGTTAGATTGATAATAATAAGAGTAAAAAGTATAGTAATTGTCGTTCTATCGATCATATAAGCATAATATGGCTAATAATATGAGTTAGGTCGATAATAATAAGAGTAATAAGTATAGTAACTGTCGTTCTATTGATCATATAAGCATAATATGGCTAATAATATGAGTTAGATTGATAATAATAAGAGTAGAATGTATAGTAATTGTCGTTCTATCGATCATATAAGCATAATATGGCTAATAATATGAGTTAGGTCGATAATAATAAGAGTAATAAGTATAGTAACTGTCGTTCTATTGATCATATAAGCATAATATGGCTAATGATATGGGTTGGATTTGATAATAATAAGACTAATAAGTATAGTAATGGTCGTTCTATCGATCATAAAAGCATAATATGGCTAATAAAATGCGTTAGATTGATAATAGTGAGTGTAATAAGTATAGTAATTGTCGTTCTATCGATCATATAAGCATAATATGGCTAATGATATGAGTTAGATTGATAATAATAAGAGTAATGAGTATAGTAGTTGTTGTTCTATCGATCATATCTGCATAATATGGTTAATAATATGAGTTAGATTGATAATAATTAGAGTAAAAAGTATAGTAATTGTCGTTCTATCGATCATATAAGCATAATATGGCTAATAATATGAGTTAGATTAATAATAGTAAGAGTAATATGTATAGTAATTATCGTTCTACCGATCATATAAACATAATATGGTTAATAATATGAGTTAGATTAATAATAATAAGAGTAAAGAGTATAGTAATTATCGTTCTACCGATCATATAAGCATAATATGGCTAATAATATGAGTTAGGTTGATAATAATAAGAGTAATAAGTATAGTAATTGTCGTTCTATCGATCATATAAGCATAATATGGCTAATAATATGAGTTAGGTTGATAATAATAAGAGTAATAAGTATAGTAATTGTCGTTCTATCGATCATATAAGCATAATGTGGCTAATAATATGAGTTAGATTGATAATAATAATAGTAATAGGTATAGTAATTATCGTTCTACCGATCATATAAGCATAATATGGCTAATAATATGAGTTAGATTGATAATAATAAGAGTAATAAGTATAGTAATTATCGTTCCACCGATCATACGAGCATAATGTGGCTAATAATATCAGTTAAATTGATAATAATAAGAGTAATAAGTATAGTAATTATCGTTGTACCGATCATATAAGCATAATATGGCTAATAATATGAGTTAGATTGATAGTAATAAGAGTAAAAAGTATAGTAATTGTCGGTCTATCGATCATATTTGCGTAATATGGTTAATAATATGAGTTAGATTGATAACAGTGAGTGTAATAAGTATAGTGATTGTCGTTCTGTCGATCACATAAGCACAATATGGCTAATAATATGAGTTAGATTGATAATAATAGGAGTAATAAGTATAGTAATTGTCATTCTATCGGTCATATTTGCATAACATGGTTAATAATATGAGTATAGGTCGATAATAATAAGAGTAATAAGTATAGTAACTGTCGTTCTATTGATCATATAAGCATAATATGGCTAATGATATGGGTTGGATTGATAATAATAAGACTAATAAGTATAGTAATGGTCGTTCTATCGATCATAAAAGCATTATATGGCTAATAAAATGCGTTAGATTGATAATAGTGAGTGTAATAAGTATAGTAATTGTCGTTCTATCGATCATATAAGCATAATATGGCTAATGATATGAGTTAGATTGATAATAATAAGAGTAATGAGTATAGTAGTTGTTGTTCTATCGATCATATCTGCATAATATGGTTAATAATATGAGTTAGATTGATAATAATAAAAGTAAAAAGTATAGTAATTGTCGTTCTATCGATCATATAAGCATAATATGGCTAATAATATGAGTTAGATTAATAATAGTAAGAGTAATATGTATAGTAATTATCGTTCTACCGATCATATAAGCATAATATGGTTAATAATATGAGTTAGATTAATAATAATAAGAGTAAAGAGTATAGTAATTATCGTTCTACCGATCATATAAGCATAATATGGCTAATAATATGAGTTAGGTTGATAATAATAAGAGTAATAGGTATAGTAATTGTCGTTCTATCGATCATATAAGCATAATATGGCTAATAATATGAGTTAGGTTGATAATAATAAGAGTAATAAGTATAGTAATTGTCGTTCTATCGATCATATAAGCATAATGTGGCTAATAATATGAGTTAGATTGATAGTAATAAGAGTAAAAAGTATAGTAATTGTCGGTCTATCGATCATATTTGCGTAATATGGTTAATAATATGAGTTAGATTGATAACAGTGAGTGTAATAAGTATAGTGATTGTCGTTCTGTCGATCACATAAGCACAATATGGCTAATAATATGAGTTAGATTGATAATAATAGGAGTAATAAGTATAGTAATTGTCATTCTATCGGTCATATTTGCATAACATGGTTAATAATATGAGTTAGGTCGATAATAATAAGAGTAATAAGTATAGTAACTGTCGTTCTATTGATCATATAAGCATAATATGGCTAATGATATGGGTTGGATTGATAATAATAAGACTAATAAGTATAGTAATGGTCGTTCTATCGATCATAAAAGCATAATATGGCTAATAAAATGCGTTAGATTGATAATAGTGAGTGTAATAAGTATAGTAATTGTCGTTCTATCGATCATATAAGCATAATATGGCTAATGATATGAGTTAGATTGATAATAATAAGAGTAATGAGTATAGTAGTTGTTGTTCTATCGATCATATCTGCATAATATGGTTAATAATATGAGTTAGATTGATAATAATAAGAGTAAAAAGTATAGTAATTGTCGTTCTATCGATCATATAAGCATAATATGGCTAATAATATGAGTTAGATTGATAATAATAAGAGTAATAGGTATAGTAATTATCGTTCTACCGATCATATAAGCATAATATGGCTAATAATATGAGTTAGATTGATAATAATAAGAGTAATAAGTATAGTAATTATCGTTCCACCGATCATACGAGCATAATGTGGCTAATAATATCAGTCAAATTGATAATAATAAGAGTAATAAGTATAGTAATTATCGTTGTACCGATCATATAAGCATAATATGGCTAATAATATGAGTTAGATTGATAGTAATAAGAGTAAAAAGTATAGTAATTGTCGTTCTATCGATCATATTTGCGTAATATGGTTAATAATATGAGTTAGATTGATAACAGTGAGTGTAATAAGTATAGTGATTGTCGTTCTGTCGATCACATAAGCACAATATGGCTAATAATATGAGTTAGATTGATAATAATAGGAGTAATAAGTATAGTAATTGTCATTCTATCGGTCATATTTGCATAACATGGTTAATAATATGAGTTAGGTTGATAAAAATAAGAATAACAAGTATAGTAATTGTCGTCCTAT
The DNA here is from genome assembly GCF_050947335.1 of Megachile rotundata. Taxonomy (NCBI): domain Eukaryota; kingdom Metazoa; phylum Arthropoda; class Insecta; order Hymenoptera; family Megachilidae; genus Megachile; species Megachile rotundata. The sequence continues at coordinate 14,276 of NW_027474574.1, forward strand.
CGATCATATAAGCATAATATGGCTAATAATATGAGTTAGATTGATAATAATAAGAGTAATAAGTATAGTAATTGTCGTCCTATCGATCATATAAGCATAATATGGCTAATAATATGAGTTAGATTGATAATAATAAGAGTAATATGTAGAGTAATTTTCGTTCTATCGATCATATAAGCATAATATGGCTAATAATATGAGTTAGTTTGAAAATAATAAGAGTAATGAGTATAGTAATTGTCGTTCTATCGATCATATAAGCATAATATGGCTAATAATATGAGTTAGTTTGATAATAATAAGAGTAATGAGTATAGTAGTTGTTGTTCTATCGATCATATCTGCATAATATGGTTAATAATATGAGTTAGATTGATAATAATAAGAGTAAAAAGTATAGTAATTGTCGTTCTATCGATCATATAAGCATAATATGGCTAATAATATGAGTTAGATTAATAATAGTAAGAGTAATAAGTATAGTAATTATCGTTCTACCGATCATATAAGCATAATATGGTTAATAATATGTGTTAGATTAATAATAATAAGAGTAAAAAGTATAGTAATTATCGTTCTACCGATCATATAAGCATAATATGGCAAATAATATGAGTTAGGTTGATAATAATAAGAGTAATAAGTATAGTAATTGTCGTTCTATCCATCATATAAGCATAATATGGCTAATAATATGAGTTAGTTTGATAATAATAAGAGTAATAAGTATAGTAATTGTGGTTCTATCGATCATATAATCATAATGTGGCTAATAATATGAGTTAGATTGATAATAATAAGAGTAATAGGTATAGTAATTATCGTTCTACCGATCATATAAGCATAATATGGCTAATAATATGAGTTAGATTGATAATAATAGGAGTAATAAGTATAGTAATTGTCGTCCTATCGATCACATCTGCGTAATATGGTTAATAATATGAGTTGGATTGATAATAGTGAGTGTAATAAGTATAGTAGTTGTGGTTCTATCGATCATATAAGCATAATATGGCTAATAATATGAGTTAGATTGATAACAGTGAGTGTAATAAGTATAGTGATTGTCGTTCTGTCGATCACATAAGCACAATATGGCTAATAATATGAGTTAGATTGATAATAATAGGAGTAATAAGTATAGTTATTGTCATTCTATCGGTCATATTTGCATAACATGGTTAATAATATGAGTTAGGTTGATAAAAATAAGAGCAACAAGTATAGTAATTGTCGTTCTATCGATCATTTAAGCATAATATGGCTAATAATATGAGTTAGATTGATAATAATAAGAGTAATAAGTATAGTAATTGTCGTCCTATCGATCATATAAGCATAATATGGCTAATAATATGAGTTAGGGTGATAATAATAAAAGTAGTGAGTACAGTAATTGTCGTTCTATCGATAATATAAGCATGATATGGCTAATAATATGAGTTAGATTGATAATAATAAGAGTAAAAAGTATATTTATTGTCGTTCTATTGATCATATAAGCATAATATGGCTAATAATATGGGTTGGATTGATAATAATAAGACTAATAAGTATAGTAATGGTCGTTCTATCGATCATAAAAGCATAATATGGCTAATAAAATGAGTTAGATTGATAATATTGAGTGTAATAAGTATAGTAATTGTCGTTCTATCGATCATATAAGCATAATATGGCTAATGATATGAGTTAAAATTGATAATAATAAGAGTAATGAGTATAGTAGTTGGTGTTCTATCGATCATATCTGCATAATATGGTTAATAATATGAGTTAGATTAATAATAACAAGAGTAAAGAGTATAGTAATTATCGTTCTACCGATCATATAAGCATAATATGGCTAATAATATGAGTTAGGTTGATAATAATAAGAGTAATAGTTATAGTAATTATCGTTGTACCGATCATATAAGCATAATATGGCTAATAATATGAGTTAGATTGATAGTAATAAGAGTAAAAAGTATAGTAATTGTCGTTCTATCGATCATATTTGCGTATTTGGTTAATAATATGAGTTAGATTGATAACAGTGAGTGTAATAAGTATAGTGATTGTCCGTTCTGTCGATCACATAAGCACAATATGGCTAATAATATGAGTTAGATTGATAATAATAGGAGTAATAGGTATAGTAATTGTCATTCTATCGGTCATATTTGCATAACATGGTTAATAATATGAGTTAGGTTGATAAAAATAGAATAACAAGTATAGTAATTGTCGTCCTATCGATCATATAAGCATAATATGGCTAATAATATGAGTTAGATTGATAATAATAAGAGTAATAAGTATAGTAAGTGTCGTCCTATCGATCATATAATCATAATATGGCTAATAATATGAGTTAGATTGATAATAATAAGAGTAATAAGTATAGTAATTGTCGTTCTATCGATCATATAAGCATAATATGGCTAATAATATGAGTTAGATTGATAATGATAAGAGTAATAAGTACTGTAATTTTGGTTCTATCGATCATATAAGCATAATATGGCTAATAATATGAGTTAGATGGATAATAATAGGAGTAATATGTATAGTAATTGTCGTTCTATCGATTATATCTGCATAATGTGGTAATTAATATGAGTTAGATTGATAATAGTGAGTGTAATAAGTATAGTAATTGTCGTTCTGTCGATCATATAAGCATAATATGGCTAATAATATGAGTTAGATTGATAATAATAAGAGTAATAAGTATAGTATATTATCGTTCCACCGATCATACGAGCATAATGTGGCTAATAATATCAGTCAAATTGATAATAATAAGAGTAATAAGTATAGTAATTATCGTTGTACCGATCATATAAGCATAATATGGCTAATAATATGAGTTAGATTGATAGTAATAAGAGTAAAAAGTATAGTAATTGTCGTTCTATCGATCATATTTGCGTAATATGGTTAATAATATGAGTTAGATTGATAACAGTGAGTGTAATAAGTATAGTGATTGTCGTTCTGTCGATCACATAAGCACAATATGGCTAATAATATGAGTTAGATTGATAATAATAGGAGTAATAAGTATAGTAATTGTCATTCTATCGGTCATATTTGCATAACATGGTTAATAATATGAGTTAGGTTGATAAAAATAAGAATAACAAGTATAGTAATTGTCGTCCTATCGATCATATAAGCATAATATGGCTAATAATATGAGTTAGATTGATAATAATAAGAGTAATAAGTATAGTAATTGTCGTCCTATCGATCATATAAGCATAATATGGCTAATAATATGAGTTAGATTGATAATAATAAGAGTAATATGTAGAGTAATTTTCGTTCTATCGATCATATCTGCATAATATGGTTAATAATATGAGTTAGATTGATAATAATAAGAGTAAAAAGTATAGTAATTGTCGTTCTATCGATCATATAAGCATAATATGGTTAATAATATGAGTTAGATTAATAATAGTAAGAGTAATAAGTATAGTAATTATCGTTCTACCGATCATATAAGCATAATATGGTTAATAATATGTGTTAGATTAATAATAATAAGAGTAAAAAGTATAGTAATTATCGTTCTACCGATCATATAAGCATAATATGGCTAATAATATGAGTTAGGTTGATAATAATAAGAGTAATAAGTATAGTAATTGCCGTTCTATCCATCATATAAGCATAATATGGCTAATAATATGAGTTAGTTTGATAATAATAAGAGTAATAAGTATAGTAATTGTGGTTCTATCGATCATATAATCATAATGTGGCTAATAATATGAGTTAGATTGATAATAATAAGAGTAATAGGTATAGTAATTATCGTTCTACCGATCATATAAGCATAATATGGCTAATAATATGAGTTAGATTGATAATAATAGGAGTAATAAGTATAGTAATTGTCGTCCTATCGATCACATCTGCGTAATATGGTTAATAATATGAGTTGGATTGATAATAGTGAGTGTAATAAGTATAGTAGTTGTGGTTCTATCGATCATATAAGCATAATATGGCTAATAATATGAGTTAGATTGATAACAGTGAGTGTAATAAGTATAGTGATTGTCGTTCTGTCGATCACATAAGCACAATATGGCTAATAATATGAGTTAGATTGATAATAATAGGAGTAATAAGTATAGTAATTGTCATTCTATCGGTCATATTTGCATAACATGGTTAATAATATGAGTTAGGTTGATAAAAATAAGAGTAACAAGTATAGTAATTGTCGTTCTATCGATCATTTAAGCATAATATGGCTAATAATATGAGTTAGATTGATAATAATAAGAGTAATAAGTATAGTAATTGTCGTCCTATCGATCATATAAGCATAATATGGCTAATAATATGAGTTAGGGTGATAATAATAAAAGTAGTGAGTACAGTAATTGTCGTTCTATCGATCATATAAGCATGATATGGCTAATAATATGAGTTAGATTGATAATAATAAGAGTAATAAGAATAGTAATTGTCGTTCAATCGATCATATCTGCATAATATGGTTAATAATATGAGTTAGATTGATAATAGTGAGTGTAATAGGTATAGTAATTGTCGTTCTATCGATCATATAAGCATAATATGGCTGATAATATGAGTTAGATTGATAATGATAAGAGTAATAAGTATAGCAATTGTCGTTCTATCGATCATATAAGCATAATATGGCTAATAATATGAGTTAGATTGATAATTATAAGAGTAATAAGTATAGTAATTGTCGTTCTATCGATCATTTAAGCATAATATGGCTAATAATATGAGTTAGATTGATAATAATAAGAGTAAAAGGTATATTTATTGTCGTTCTATTGATCATATAAGCATAATATGGCTAATAATATGGGTTGGATTGATAATAATAAGACTAATAAGTATAGTAATGGTCGTTCTATCTATCATAAAAGCATAATATGGCTAATAAAATGAGTTAGATTGATAATATTGAGTGTAATAAGTATAGTAATTGTCGTTCTATCGATCATATAAGCATAATATGGCTAATGATATGAGTTAGATTGATAATAATAAAAGTAATGAGTATAGTAGTTGGTGTTCTATCGATCATATCTGCACAATATGGTTAATAATGTGAGTTAGATTAATAATAACAAGAGTAAAGAGTATAGTAATTATCGTTCTACCGATCATATAAGCATAATATGGCTAATAATATGAGTTAGGTTGATAATAATAAGAGTAATAAGTATAGTAATTATCGTTGTACCGATCATATAAGCATAATATGGCTAATAATATGAGTTAGATTGATAGAAATAAGAGTAAAAAGTATAGTAATTGTCGTTCTATCGATCATATTTGCGTAATATGGTTAATAATATGAGTTAGATTGATAATAGTGAGTGTAATAGGTATAGTGATTGTCGTTCTGTCGATCACATAAGCACAATATGGCTAATAATATGAGTTAGATTGATAATAATAGGAGTAATAAGTATAGTAATTGTCATTCTATCGGTCATATTTGCATAACATGGTTAATAATATGAGTTAGGTTGATAAAAATAAGAGTAACAAGTATAGTAATTGTCGTTCTATCGATCATTTAAGCATAATATGGCTAATAATATGAGTTAGATTGATAATAATAAGAGTAATAAGTATAGTAATTGTCGTCCTATCGATCATATAAGCATAATATGGCTAATAATATGAGTTAGGGTGATAATAATAAAAGTAGTGAGTACAGTAATTGTCGTTCTATCGATCATATAAGCATGATATGGCTAATAATATGAGTTAGATTGATAATAATAAGAGTAATAAGAATAGTAATTGTCGTTCAATCGATCATATCTGCATAATATGGTTAATAATATGAGTTAGATTGATAATAGTGAGTGTAATAGGTATAGTAATTGTCGTTCTATCGATCATATAAGCATAATATGGCTGATAATATGAGTTAGATTGATAATGATAAGAGTAATAAGTATAGCAATTGTCGTTCTATCGATCATATAAGCATAATATGGCTAATAATATGAGTTAGATTGATAATTATAAGAGTAATAAGTATAGTAATTGTCGTTCTATCGATCATTTAAGCATAATATGGCTAATAATATGAGATAGATTGATAATAATAAGAGTAAAAAGTATATTTATTGTCGTTCTATTGATCATATAAGCATAATATGGCTAATAATATGGGTTGGATTGATAATAATAAGACTAATAAGTATAGTAATGGTCGTTCTATCGATCATAAAAGCATAATATGGCTAATAAAATGAGTTAGATTGATAATATTGAGTGTAATAAGTATTGTAATTGTCGTTCTATCGATCATATAAGCATAATATGGCTAATGATATGAGTTAGATTGATAATAATAAGAGTAATGAGTATAGTAGTTGGTGTTCTATCGATCATATCTGCATAATATGGTTAATAATATGAGTTAGATTAATAATAACAAGAGTAAAGAGTATAGTAATTATCGTTCTACCGATCATATAAGCATAATATGGCTAATAATATGAGTTAGGTTGATAATAATAAGAGTAATAAGTATAGTAATTATCGTTGTACCGATCATATAAACATAATATGGCTAATAATATGAGTTAGATTGATAGTAATAAGAGTAAAAAGTATAGTAATTGTCGTTCTATCGATCATATTTGCGTAATATGGTTAATAATATGAGTTAGATTGATAACAGTGAGTGTAATAAGTATAGTGATTGTCGTTCTGTCGATCACATAAGCACAATATGGCTAATAATATGAGTTAGATTGATAATAATAGGAGTAATAGGTATAGTAATTGTCATTCTATCGGTCATATTTGCATAACATGGTTAATAATATGAGTTAGGTTGATAAAAATAAGAATAACAAGTATAGTAATTGTCGTCCTATCGATCATATAAGCATAATATGGCTAATAATATGAGTTAGATTGATAATAATAAGAGTAATAAGTATAGTAATTGTCGTCCTATCGATCATATAAGCATAATATGGCTAATAATATGAGTTAGGGTGATAATAATAAAAGTAGTGAGTACAGTAATTGTCGTTCTATCGATCATATAAGCATGATATGGCTTATAATATGAGTTAGATTGATAATAATAAGAGTAATAAGAATAGTAATTGTCGTTCAATCGATCATATCTGCATAATATGGTTAATAATATGAGTTAGATTGATAATAATAAGAGTAATAAGTATGGTAATTGTCGTTCTATCGATCATATAAACATAATATGTCTAATAATATGAGTTAGATTGATAATAATAAGAGTAAAAAGTATAGTAATTGTCGTTCTATCGATCATATAAGCATAATATGGCTAATAATATGAGTTAGATTAATAATAGTAAGAGTAATAAGTATAGTAATTGTCGTTCTATCGATCATATAAGCATAATATGGCTAATAATATGAGTTAGATTGATAATGATAAGAGTAATAAGTACAGTAATTGTCGTTCTATCGATCATATAAGCATAATATGGCTAATAATATGAGTTAGTGTGATAATAATAAAAGTAGTGAGTATAGTAATTGTCGTTCTATCGATCATTTAAGCATAATATATGTAATAATATAAGTTAGGTTGATAAAAGTAAGAATAATAAGTAGAGTAATTGTCGTTCTATCGATCATATAAGCATAATATGGCTAATAATATGAGTTATATTGATAATGATACGAGTAATGAGTATAGTAATTATCGTTCTACCGATCATATAAGCATAAAATGGCTAATAATATGAGTTAGATTGATAATAATAAGAGTAGAAAGTATAGTAATTGACATTCAATTATCATATAAGCATAATATGGGTAATAATATGAGTTAGATTGATAATAATAAGAGTAATAAGTATAGTAATTTTCGTTCTATCGATCATATCTGCTTAATATGGTTAATAATATGAGTTGGATTGATAACAGTGAGTGTAATAAGTATAGTAATTGTCGCTCTATCGATCATATGAGCATAATATGGCTAATAATATGAGTTAAATTGATAGCAGTGAGTGTAATAAGTATAGCAATTGTCGTTCTATCGATCATGTAAGCATAATGTGGCTAATAATATGAGTTGGATTGATAATAATAAGAGTACTGAGTATAGTAATTGTCGTTCTATCGATCATATAAGCATAATATGGCTAATAATATTATTTAGATTGATAATAGTGAGTGTAATAAGTATAGTAATTGTCGTTCTATCGATCATATAAGTTCAATATGGCTAATAATATGAGTTAGATTGATAATAATAAGAGTAAAAAGTATAGTAATTGTCATTCTATCGATCATATAAGCATAATATGGCTAATAATATGAGTTAGATTAATAATAGTAAGAGTAATAAGTATAGTAATTATCGTTCTACCGATCATATAAGCATAATATGGTTAATAATATGAGTTAGATTAATAATAATAAGAGTAATGAGTATAGTAATTGTCGTACTATCGATCATATCTGCATAATATGGCTAATAATATGAGCTAGATTGATAATAATTAGAGCAATAAGTATAGTAATTGTCGTTCTATCGATCATATCTGCATAATATGGTTAATAATATGAGTTAGATTGGTAATGGTGAGTGTAATATGTGTAGTAATTGTCGTTCTATCGATCATATAAGCATAATATGGCTAATAATGTGATTTAGATTGATAATAATAAGAGTAATAAGTATAGGAATTATCGTTCTATCGATCATATAAGCATAATATGGCTAATGATATGAGTTAGATTGATAATAGTAAGAGTAGTTAGTATAGTAATTGTCGTTCTATCGATCATATAAGCATAATATGGCTGATAATATGAGTTACATTGATAATAATAAGAGTAATTAGTATAGTAATGGTCGTTCTATCGATCATATCTGCATAATATGGTTAATAATATGAGTTAGATTGATAATAATAGGAGTAATATGTATAGTAATTGTCGTTCTATCGATTATATCTGCATAATGTGGTAAATAATATGAGTTAGATTGATAATAGTGAGTGTAATAAGTATAGTAATTGTCGTTCTGTCGATCATATAAGCATAATATGGCTAATAATGTGAGTTAGATTCATAATAATATGAGTAATAAGTATAGTAATTGTCGTTCTATCGATCATATAAACATAATATGGCTAATAATATGAGTTAGGTTGATAATAATAAGAGTAATAAGAATAGAAATTGTCGTCCTATCGATCATATAAGCATAATATGGCTAATAATATGAGTTAGATTAATAATAGTAAGAGTAATAGGTATGGTAATTATCGTTCTACCGATCATATAAGCATAATATGGTTAATAATATGAGTTAGATTAATAATAATAAGAGTAAAGAGTATAGTAATTATCGTTCTACCGATCATATAAGCATAATATGGCTAATAATATGAGTTAGGTTGATAATAATAAGAGTAATAAGTATAGTAATTGTCGTTCTATCGATCATTTAAGCATAATATGGCTAATAATATGAGTTAGATTGATAATAATAAGAGTAATAAGTATAGTAATTGTCGTCCTATCGATCATATAAGCATAATATGGCTAATAATATGAGTTAGATTGATAATAATAAGAGTAATAAGTACAGTAATTTTGGTTCTATCGATCATATAAGCATAATATGGCTAATAATATGAGTTAGATGGATAATAATAGGAGTAATATGTATAGTAAATGTCGTTCTATCGATTATATCTGCATAATGTGGTAATTAATATGAGTTAGATTGATAATAGTGAGTGTAATAAGTATAGTAATTGTCGTTCTGTCGATCATATAAGCATAATATGGCTAATAATGTGAGTTAGATTCATAATAATAATAGTAATAAGTATGGTAATTGACGTTCTATCGATCATATAAACATAATATGTCTAATAATATGAGTTAGGTTGATAATAATAAGAGTAATAAGTATAGTAATTGTCGTCCTATCGATCATATAAGCATAATATGGTTAATAATATGAGTTAGATTGATAACAGTGAGTGTAATAAGTATAGTAATTGTCGTTCTGTCGATCATATAAGTTCAATATGGTTAATAATATGAGTTAGATTGATAATAATAAGAGTACAAAGTATAGTAATTGTCGTTCTATCGATCATATAAGCATAATATGGCTAATAATATGAGTTAGATTAATAATAGTAAGAGTAATAAGTATAGTAATTGTCGTCCTATCGATCATATAAGCATAATATGGCTAATAATATGAGTTAGATTGATAATAATAAGAGTAATAAGTATAGTAATTGTCGTCCTATCGATCATATAATCATAATATGGCTAATAATATGAGTTAGATGGATAATAATAGGAGTAATATGTATAGTAATTGTCGTTCTATCGATTATATCTGCATAATGTGGTAATTAATATGAGTTAGATTGATAATAGTGAGTGTAATAAGTATAGTAATTGTCGTTCTGTCGATCATATAAGCATAATATGGCTAATAATGTGAGTTAGATTCATAATAATAATAGTAATAAGTACGGTAATTGACGTTCTATCGATCATATAAACATAATATGTCTAATAATATGAGTTAGGTTGATAATAATAAGAGTAATAAGTATAGTAATTGTCGTCCTATCGATCATATAAGCATAATATGGTTAATAATATGAGTTAGATTGATAACAGTGAGTGTAATAGGTATAGTAATTGTCGTTCTATCGATCATATAAGTTCAATATGGCTAATAATATGAGTTAGTGTGATAATAATAAAAGTAGTGAGTATAGTAATTGTCGTTCTATCGATCATTTAAGCATAATATATGTAATAATATAAGTTAGGTTGATAAAAGTAAGAATAATAAGTAGAGTAATTGTCGTTCTATCGATCATATAAGCATAATATGGCTAATAATATGAGTTATATTGATAATGGTACGAGTAATGAGTATAGTAATTATCGTTCTACCGATCATATAAGCATAAAATGGCTAATAATATGAGTTAGATTGATAATAATAAGAGTAAAAAGTATAGTAATTGACATTCAATTATCATATAAGCATAATATGGGTAATAATATGAGTTAGATTGATAATAATAAGAGTAATAAGTATAGTAATTGTCGTTCTATCGATCATATCTGCTTAATATGGTTAATAATATGAGTTGGATTGATAACAGTGAGTGTAATAAGTATAGTAATTGTCGCTCTATCGATCATATGAGCATAATATGGCTAATCATATGAGTTAGATTGATAACAGTGAGTGTAAAAAGTATAGCAATTGTCGTTCTATCGATCATGTGAGCATAATGTGGCTAATAATATGAGTTAGATTAATAATAGTAAGAGTAATAAGTATAGTAATTATCGTTCTACCGATCATATAAGCATAATATGGTTAATAATATGAGTTAGATTAATAATAATAAGAGTAATGAGTATAGTAATTGTCGTACGATCGATCATATCTGCTTAATATGGCTGATAATATGAGCTAGATTGATAATAATTAGAGCAATAAGTATAGTAATTGTCGTTCTACCGATCATATAAGCATAATATGGCTAATAATATGAGTTAGATTGATAATAATAAGAGTAGTGGGCATAGTAATTGTCGTTCTCTCGATCATATCTGAATAATATGGTTAATAATATGAGTTAGATTGATAATAATAAGAGTAAAAAGTATATTAATTGTCGTTCTATTGATCATATAAGCATAATATGGCTAATAATATGGGTTGGATTGATAATAATAAGACTAATAAGTATAGTAATGGTCGTTCTATCGATCATAAAAGCATAATATGGCTAATGAAATGAGTTAGATTGATAATAGTGAGTGTAATAAGTATAGTAATTGTCGTTCTATCGATCATATAAGCATAATATGGCTAATGATATGAGTTAGATTGATAATAATAAGAGTAATGAGTATAGTAGTTGTTGTTCTATCGATCATATCTGCATAATATGGTTAATAATATGAGTTAGATTGATAATAATAAGAGTAAAAAGTATAGTAATTGTCGTTCTATCGACCATATAAGCATAATATGGCTAATAATATGAGTTAGATTAATAATAGTAAGAGTAATATGTATAGTAATTATCGTTCTACCGATCATATAAGCATAATATGGCTAATAATATGAGATAGATTAATAATAGTAAGAGTAATATGTATAGTAATTATCGTTCTACCGATCATATAAGCATAATATGGTTAATAATATGAGTTAGATTAATAATAATAAGAGTAAAGAGTATAGTAATTATAGTTCTACCGATCATATAAGCATAATATGGCTAATAATATGAGTTAGGTTGATAATAATAAGAGTAATAAGTATAGTAATTATCGTTCCACCGATCATACGAGCATAATGTGGCTAATAATATCAGTTAAATTGATAATAATAAGAGTAATAAGTATAGTAATTATCGTTGTACCGATCATATAAGCATAATATGGCTAATAATATGAGTTAGATTGATAGTAATAAGAGTAAAATGTATAGTAATTGTCGTTCTATCGATCATATTTGCGTAATATGGTTAATAATATGTGTTAGATTGATAACAGTGAGTGTAATAAGTATAGTGATTGTCGTTCTGTCGATCACATAAGCACAATATGGCTAATAATATGAGTTAGATTGATAATAATAGGAGTAATAAGTATAGTAATTGTCATTCTATCGGTCATATTTGCATAACATGGTTAATAATATGAGTTAGGTTGATAAAAATAAGAATAACAAGTATAGTAATTGTCGTCCTATCGATCATATAAGCATAATATGGCTAATAATATGAGTTAGATTGATAATAATAAGAGTAATATGTAGAGTAATTTTCGTTCTATCGATCATATAAGCATAATATGGCTAATAATATGAGTTAGTTTGAAAATAATAAGAGTAATGAGTATAGTAATTGTCGTTCTATCGATCATATAAGCATAATATGGCTAATAATATGAGTTAGTTTGATAATAATAAGAGTAATGAGTATAGTAGTTGTTGTTCTATCGATCATATCTGCATAATATGGTTAATAATATGAGTTAGATTGATAATAATAAGAGTAAAAAGTATAGTAATTGTCGTTCTATCGATCATATAAGCATAATATGGCTAATAATATGAGTTAGATTAATAATAGTAAGAGTAATAAGTATAGTAATTATCGTTCTACCGATCATATAAGCATAATATGGTTAATAATATGTGTTAGATTAATAATAATAAGAGTAAAAAGTATAGTAATTATCGTTCTACCGATCATATAAGCATAATATGGCAAATAATATGAGTTAGGTTGATAATAATAAGAGTAATAAGTATAGTAATTGCCGTTCTATCCATCATATAAGCATAATATGGCTAATAATATGAGTTAGTTTGATAATAATAAGAGTAATAAGTATAGTAATTGTGGTTCTATCGATCATATAATCATAATGTGGCTAATAATATGAGTTAGATTGATAATAATAAGAGTAATAGGTATAGTAATTATCGTTCTACCGATCATATAAGCATAATATGGCTAATAATATGAGTTAGATTGATAATAATAGGAGTAATAAGTATAGTAATTGTTGTCCTATCGATCACATCTGCGTAATATGGTTAATAATATGAGTTGGATTGATAATAGTGAGTGTAATAAGTATAGTAGTTGTGGTTCTATCGATCATATAAGCATAATATGGCTAATAATATGAGTTAGATTGATAACAGTGAGTGTAATAAGTATAGTGATTGTCGTTCTGTCGATCACATAAGCACAATATGGCTAATAAGATGAGTTAGATTGATAATAATAGGAGTAATAAGTATAGTAATTGTCATTCTATCGGTCATATTTGCATAACATGGTTAATAATATGAGTTAGGTTGATAAAAATAAGAGCAACAAGTATAGTAATTGTCGTTCTATCGATCATTTAAGCATAATATGGCTAATAATATGAGTTAGATTGATAATAATAAGAGTAATAAGTATAGTAATTGTCGTCCTATCGATCATATAAGCATAATATGGCTAATAATATGAGTTAGGGTGATAATAATAAAAGTAGTGAGTACAGTAATTGTCGTTCTATCGATCATATAAGCATGATATGGCTAATAATATGAGTTAGATTGATAATAATAAGAGTAATAAGAATAGTAATTGTCGTTCAATCGATCATATCTGCATAATATGGTTAATAATATGAGTTAGATTGATAATAGTGAGTGTAATAGGTATAGTAATTGTCGTTCTATCGATCATATAAGCATAATATGGCTGATAATATGAGTTAGATTGATAATGATAAGAGTAATAAGTATAGCAATTGTCGTTCTATCGATCATATAAGCATAATATGGCTAATAATATGAGTTAGATTGATAATTATAAGAGTAATAAGTATAGTAATTGTCGTTCTATCGATCATTTAAGCATAATATGGCTAATAATATGAGTTAGATTGATAATAATAAGAGTAAAAAGTATATTTATTGTCGTTCTATTGATCATATAAGCATAATATGGCTAATAATATGGGTTGGATTGATAATAATAAGACTAATAAGTATAGTAATGGTCGTTCTATCGATCATAAAAGCATAATATGGCTAATAAAATGAGTTAGATTGATAATATTGAGTGTAATAAGTATAGTAATTGTCGTTCTATCGATCATATAAGCATAATATGGCTAATGATATGAGTTAAAATTGATAATAATAAGAGTAATGAGTATAGTAGTTGGTGTTCTATCGATCATATCTGCATAATATGGTTAATAATATGAGTTAGATTAATAATAACAAGAGTAAAGAGTATAGTAATTATCGTTCTACCGATCATATAAGCATAATATGGCTAATAATATGAGTTAGGTTGATAATAATAAGAGTAATAAGTATAGTAATTATCGTTGTACCGATCATATAAGCATAATATGGCTAATAATATGAGTTAGATTGATAGTAATAAGAGTAAAAAGTATAGTAATTGTCGTTCTATCGATCATATTTGCGTAATATGGTTAATAATATGAGTTAGATTGATAACAGTGAGTGTAATAAGTATAGTGATTGTCGTTCTGTCGATCACATAAGCACAATATGGCTAATAATATGAGTTAGATTGATAATAATAGGAGTAATAGGTATAGTAATTGTCATTCTATCGATCATATTTGCATAACATGGTTAATAATATGTGTTAGGTTGATAAAAATAAGAATAACAAGTATAGTAATTGTCGTCCTATCGATCATATAAGCATAATATGGCTAATAATATGAGTTAGATTGATAATAATAAGAGTAATAAGTATAGTAATTGTCGTCCTATCGATCATATAATCATAATATGGCTAATAATATGAGTTAGATTGATAATAATAAGAGTAATAAGTATAGTAATTGTCGTTCTATCGATCATATAAGCATAATATGGCTAATAATATGAGTTAGATTGATAATGATAAGAGTAATAAGTACAGTAATTTTGGTTCTATCGATCATATAAGCATAATATGGCTAATAATATGAGTTAGATGGATAATAATAGGAGTAATATGTATAGTAATTGTCGTTCTATCGATTATATCTGCATAATGTGGTAATTAATATGAGTTAGATTGATAATAGTGAGTGTAATAAGTATAGTAATTGTCGTTCTGTCGATCATATAAGCATAATATGGCTAATAATATGAGTTAGATTGATAATAATAAGAGTAATAAGTATAGTAATTATCGTTCCACCGATCATACGAGCATAATGTGGCTAATAATATCAGTCAAATTGATAATAATAAGAGTAATAAGTATAGTAATTATCGTTGTACCGATCATATAAGCATAATATGGCTAATAATATGAGTTAGATTGATAGTAATAAGAGTAAAAAGTATAGTAATTGTCGTTCTATCGATCATATTTGCGTAATATGGTTAATAATATGAGTTAGATTGATAACAGTGAGTGTAAAAAGTATAGTAATTGTCGTTCTATCGATCATATTTGCGTAATATGGTTAATAATATGAGTTAGATTGATAACAGTGAGTGTAATAAGTATAGTAATTGTCGTTCTGTCGATCATATAAGCATAATATGGCTAATAATGTGAGTTAGATTCATAATAATAATAGTAATAAGTATGGTAATTGACGTTCTATCGATCATATAAACATAATATGTCTAATAATATGAGTTAGGTTGATAATAATAAGAGTAATAAGTATAGTAATTGTCGTCCTATCGATCATATAAGCATAATATGGTTAATAATATGAGTTAGATTGATAACAGTGAGTGTAATAAGTATAGTAATTGTCGTTCTGTCGATCATATAAGTTCAATATGGTAAATAATATGAGTTAGATTGATAATAATAAGAGTACAAAGTATAGTAATTGTCGTTCTATCGATCATATAAGCATAATATGGCTAATAATATGAGTTAGATTAATAATAGTAAGAGTAATAAGTATAGTAATTGTCGTCCTATCGATCATATAAGCATAATATGGCTAATAATATGAGTTAGATTGATAATAATAAGAGTAATAAGTATAGTAATTGTCGTCCTATCGATCATATAATCATAATATGGCTAATAATATGAGTTAGATGGATAATAATAGGAGTAATATGTATAGTAATTGTCGTTCTATCGATTATATCTGCATAATGTGGTAATTAATATGAGTTAGATTGATAATAGTGAGTGTAATAAGTATAGTAATTGTCGTTCTGTCGATCATATAAGCATAATATGGCTAATAATGTGAGTTAGATTCATAATAATAATAGTAATAAGTACGGTAATTGACGTTCTATCGATCATATAAACATAATATGTCTAATAATATGAGTTAGGTTGATAATAATAAGAGTAATAAGTATAGTAATTGTCGTCCTATCGATCATATAAGCATAATATGGTTAATAATATGAGTTAGATTGATAACAGTGAGTGTAATAAGTATAGTAATTGTCGTTCTATCGATCATATAAGTTCAATATGGCTAATAATATGAGTTAGTGTGATAATAATAAAAGTAGTGAGTATAGTAATTGTCGTTCTATCGATCATTTAAGCATAATATATGTAATAATATAAGTTAGGTTGATAAAAGTAAGAATAATAAGTAGAGTAATTGTCGTTCTATCGATCATATAAGCATAATATGGCTAATAATATGAGTTATATTGATAATGATACGAGTAATGAGTATAGTAATTATCGTTCTACCGATCATATAAGCATAAAATGGCTAATAATATGAGTTAGATTGATAATAATAAGAGTAAAAAGTATAGTAATTGACATTCAATTATCATATAAGCATAATATGGGTAATAATATGAGTTAGATTGATAATAATAAGAGTAATAAGTATAGTAATTGTCGTTCTATCGATCATATCTGCTTAATATGGTTAATAATATGAGTTGGATTGATAACAGTGAGTGTAATAAGTATAGTAATTGTCGCTCTATCGATCATATGAGCATAATATGGCTAATCATATGAGTTAGATTGATAACAGTGAGTGTAAAAAGTATAGCAATTGTCGTTCTATCGATCATGTGAGCATAATGTGGCTAATAATATGAGTTAGATTGATAATAATAAGAGTACTGAGTATAGTAATTGTCGTTCTATCGATCATATAAGCATAATATGGCTAATAATATTATTTAGATTGATAATAGTGAGTGTAATAAGTATAGTAATTGTCGTTCTATCGATCATATAAGTTCAATATGGCTAATAATATGAGTTAGATTGATACTAATAAGAGTAAAAAGTATAGTAATTATCGTTCTATCGATCATATAAGCATAATATGGCTAATAATATGAGTTAGATTAATAATAGTAAGAGTAATAAGTATAGTAATTATCGTTCTACCGATCATATAAGCATAATATGGTTAATAATATGAGTTAGATTAATAATAATAAGAGTAATGAGTATAGTAATTGTCGTACGATCGATCATATCTGCTTAATATGGCTGATAATATGAGCTAGATTGATAATAATTAGAGCAATAAGTATAGTAATTGTCGTTCTACCGATCATATAAGCATAATATGGCTAATAATATGAGTTAGATTGATAATAATAAGAGTAGTGGGCATAGTAATTGTCGTTCTCTCGATCATATCTGAATAATATGGTTAATAATATGAGTTAGATTGATAATAATAAGAGTAAAAAGTATATTAATTGTCGTTCTATTGATCATATAAGCATAATATGGCTAATAATATGGGTTGGATTGATAATAATAAGACTAATAAGTATAGTAATGGTCGTTCTATCGATCATAAAAGCATAATATGGCTAATGAAATGAGTTAGATTGATAATAGTGAGTGTAATAAGTATAGTAATTGTCGTTCTATCGATCATATAAGCATAATATGGCTAATGATATGAGTTAGATTGATAATAATAAGAGTAATGAGTATAGTAGTTGTTGTTCTATCGATCATATCTGCATAATATGGTTAATAATATGAGTTAGATTGATAATAATAAGAGTAAAAAGTATAGTAATTGTCGTTCTATCGACCATATAAGCATAATATGGCTAATAATATGAGTTAGATTAATAATAGTAAGAGTAATATGTATAGTAATTATCGTTCTA
This sequence comes from Megachile rotundata, assembly GCF_050947335.1. Lineage (NCBI taxonomy): Eukaryota > Metazoa > Arthropoda > Insecta > Hymenoptera > Megachilidae > Megachile > Megachile rotundata. Next base: position 32,949 of record NW_027474574.1, read on the forward strand.
CCGATCATATAAGCATAATATGGCTAATAATATGAGATAGATTAATAATAGTAAGAGTAATATGTATAGTAATTATCGTTCTACCGATCATATAAGCATAATATGGTTAATAATATGAGTTAGATTAATAATAATAAGAGTAAAGAGTATAGTAATTATAGTTCTACCGATCATATAAGCATAATATGGCTAATAATATGAGTTAGGTTGATAATAATAAGAGTAATAAGTATAGTAATTATCGTTCCACCGATCATACGAGCATAATGTGGCTAATAATATCAGTTAAATTGATAATAATAAGAGTAATAAGTATAGTAATTATCGTTGTACCGATCATATAAGCATAATATGGCTAATAATATGAGTTAGATTGATAGTAATAAGAGTAAAATGTATAGTAATTGTCGTTCTATCGATCATATTTGCGTAATATGGTTAATAATATGTGTTAGATTGATAACAGTGAGTGTAATAAGTATAGTGATTGTCGTTCTGTCGATCACATAAGCACAATATGGCTAATAATATGAGTTAGATTGATAATAATAGGAGTAATAAGTATAGTAATTGTCATTCTATCGGTCATATTTGCATAACATGGTTAATAATATGAGTTAGGTTGATAAAAATAAGAATAACAAGTATAGTAATTGTCGTCCTATCGATCATATAAGCATAATATGGCTAATAATATGAGTTAGATTGATAATAATAAGAGTAATATGTAGAGTAATTTTCGTTCTATCGATCATATAAGCATAATATGGCTAATAATATGAGTTAGTTTGAAAATAATAAGAGTAATGAGTATAGTAATTGTCGTTCTATCGATCATATAAGCATAATATGGCTAATAATATGAGTTAGTTTGATAATAATAAGAGTAATGAGTATAGTAGTTGTTGTTCTATCGATCATATCTGCATAATATGGTTAATAATATGAGTTAGATTGATAATAATAAGAGTAAAAAGTATAGTAATTGTCGTTCTATCGATCATATAAGCATAATATGGCTAATAATATGAGTTAGATTAATAATAGTAAGAGTAATAAGTATAGTAATTATCGTTCTACCGATCATATAAGCATAATATGGTTAATAATATGTGTTAGATTAATAATAATAAGAGTAAAAAGTATAGTAATTATCGTTCTACCGATCATATAAGCATAATATGGCAAATAATATGAGTTAGGTTGATAATAATAAGAGTAATAAGTATAGTAATTGCCGTTCTATCCATCATATAAGCATAATATGGCTAATAATATGAGTTAGTTTGATAATAATAAGAGTAATAAGTATAGTAATTGTGGTTCTATCGATCATATAATCATAATGTGGCTAATAATATGAGTTAGATTGATAATAATAAGAGTAATAGGTATAGTAATTATCGTTCTACCGATCATATAAGCATAATATGGCTAATAATATGAGTTAGATTGATAATAATAGGAGTAATAAGTATAGTAATTGTTGTCCTATCGATCACATCTGCGTAATATGGTTAATAATATGAGTTGGATTGATAATAGTGAGTGTAATAAGTATAGTAGTTGTGGTTCTATCGATCATATAAGCATAATATGGCTAATAATATGAGTTAGATTGATAACAGTGAGTGTAATAAGTATAGTGATTGTCGTTCTGTCGATCACATAAGCACAATATGGCTAATAAGATGAGTTAGATTGATAATAATAGGAGTAATAAGTATAGTAATTGTCATTCTATCGGTCATATTTGCATAACATGGTTAATAATATGAGTTAGGTTGATAAAAATAAGAGCAACAAGTATAGTAATTGTCGTTCTATCGATCATTTAAGCATAATATGGCTAATAATATGAGTTAGATTGATAATAATAAGAGTAATAAGTATAGTAATTGTCGTCCTATCGATCATATAAGCATAATATGGCTAATAATATGAGTTAGGGTGATAATAATAAAAGTAGTGAGTACAGTAATTGTCGTTCTATCGATCATATAAGCATGATATGGCTAATAATATGAGTTAGATTGATAATAATAAGAGTAATAAGAATAGTAATTGTCGTTCAATCGATCATATCTGCATAATATGGTTAATAATATGAGTTAGATTGATAATAGTGAGTGTAATAGGTATAGTAATTGTCGTTCTATCGATCATATAAGCATAATATGGCTGATAATATGAGTTAGATTGATAATGATAAGAGTAATAAGTATAGCAATTGTCGTTCTATCGATCATATAAGCATAATATGGCTAATAATATGAGTTAGATTGATAATTATAAGAGTAATAAGTATAGTAATTGTCGTTCTATCGATCATTTAAGCATAATATGGCTAATAATATGAGTTAGATTGATAATAATAAGAGTAAAAAGTATATTTATTGTCGTTCTATTGATCATATAAGCATAATATGGCTAATAATATGGGTTGGATTGATAATAATAAGACTAATAAGTATAGTAATGGTCGTTCTATCGATCATAAAAGCATAATATGGCTAATAAAATGAGTTAGATTGATAATATTGAGTGTAATAAGTATAGTTATTGTCGTTCTATCGATCATATAAGCATAATATGGCTAATGATATGAGTTAAAATTGATAATAATAAGAGTAATGAGTATAGTAGTTGGTGTTCTATCGATCATATCTGCATAATATGGTTAATAATATGAGTTAGATTAATAATAACAAGAGTAAAGAGTATAGTAATTATCGTTCTACCGATCATATAAGCATAATATGGCTAATAATATGAGTTAGGTTGATAATAATAAGAGTAATAAGTATAGTAATTATCGTTGTACCGATCATATAAGCATAATATGGCTAATAATATGAGTTAGATTGATAGTAATAAGAGTAAAAAGTATAGTAATTGTCGTTCTATCGATCATATTTGCGTAATATGGTTAATAATATGAGTTAGATTGATAACAGTGAGTGTAATA